>NC_056743.1:712899303-713199303 GCF_019279795.1 Protopterus annectens
GGCAATAAGTAAAGAAAGAAAATTTAAGTCCAGTATTAAAATTTCTTCACTATAACAACATAATAAAAATATAGCTTGGATCCGGTATTGTCTATCTGTCTACTTTTTGCAGAACTGTAATGATTGTTCGCGTCAGAAATAAGAAACCTGAAAGAGTGACGAGATGAAAAGGTAGATCTACAAAGAACGGAAGTGCAGTAGTATTTAGTTTCAGTATTACTTTATACAAATCTTAACAGATACCTAAACAGAGGGATATGAAGGAAAGGCAAAGAAAAACTTCTGCTATGTTTCACACCCAAACAACAAAGATTATATAAACTGCCGATGGACACTGTCCTACATCTTGAAGAATGTTCACGGGATATTTACATCTTTTCAGCTTCAGTGAATTTAAAGTTCATTACTCCTGGTAAACAGGGGTTGTAAGTACAAATCTTAGATGGCATGGGGTGCGCATGGGGAAAAGCTTGCCACTTACTGTTCTCACTGTCAGAATGGCAAGGGGTGTGCATGGGAAAAGCATGTTACTTCCTCTGTGTAACAGCATGGTGTGTGCATGGGGAACAGCTTGGTACTTACTTTCTCACTGTCAGAATGGCATTAGGTGTGCATGGTGAAAAGCTTTCCACTTACTGTTCTCACTGTCAGAATGGCAAGGGGTGTGCATGGGAAAAGCATGTTACTTCCTCAGTGTCAGAACAGCATGGTGTGTGCATGGGGAACAGCTTGGTACTTACTTTCTCACTGTCAGAATGGCATGGGGTGTGCATAGGGAAAAGCTTGCCACTTACTGTTCTCACTGTCAGAATGGCATGGGGTGTGCATGGGGAAAAGATTGCCACTTACTTCCTCACTGTCAGAATGGCATGGGGTGTGCATGGGGAAAAGCTTGCCACTTACTTCCTCACTTTCAAAATGGCATGGGGTGTGCATAGGGAAAAGCTTGCCACTTACTGTTCTCACTGTCAGAATGGCGTGGGGTGTGCATGGGAAAAGCTTGGTACTTCCTCACTATCAGAATAACATGGGGTGTGCATGGGGAACAGCTTGCTACTTAATTTATCACTGTCAGAATGGCATGGGGTGTGCATGGGGGAAAGATTGACACTTACTTCCTCACTTTCAGAATGGCACGGGCTGTGCATGGGGAAAAGCTTGTCACTTACTTCCTCACTGTCAGAATAGCATGGGGAAAAGCTTGCCACTTACTTCCTTACTGTCAGAATGGCATGGGGTGTGCATGAGGAAAAGCTTGCCACTTACTTCCTCACTGTCAGAATGGCATGGGGTGTGCATGGGAAAAAGCTTGCCACTTACTGTTCTCACTGTCAGAATGGCAAGGGGTGTGCATGGGAAAAGCATGTTACTTCCTCTGTGTAACAGCATGGTGTGTGCATGGGGAACAGCTTGGCACTTACTTTCTCACTGTCAAAATGGCATGGGGTGTGCATAGGGAAAAGCTTGCCACTTACTTCCTCACTGTTAGAATGGCATGGGGTGTGTATGAGGAAAAGCTTGCCACTTACTTCCTCACTGTCAGAATGGCATGGGGTGTGCATAGGGAAAAACTTGCCACTTACTGTCCTATCAGAATGCTGCCATAAGTATTATGCAGTATTGTACATCTGTACTAAATTCTAGAAGAGTTTGGTGCTTAGTATCCAATGCATTGCTCATGTAGCTTTGAATGCAATGCCACTTAAATCATAGACAGTGCTCTGCTTTTCCGAAGTTATGAGCCTAGTTCGAGTTATTCTACAGGATTCTGGTACTTTGAGGAGCGGCAGAGTTTGTGGTGTACAACACTGGGAATGGCTGAATAATGCAAGAGATGGCTGTGCAGAACTCCACTGCACAAGGTCACAGCAGAGGGAACCTCACATCGCTCCAAGGGGGATCTGACCTCAGAGATATTCATGCGCAGAAAGATTAATGCACTTTATATTGATGCTTGCATGTCAACAGTACACTCACCCAAACAAAAACTTTCTGAAATGACAGCAATCGCAAAAGAGAAAAAAAGAAAACAGTCTCTCATGTTACTAGTTAAGCAAACAAACAAAAAATGATTAGTACCTTGCAGACACCATCTACTTAGTGGTGTTGTCAGGGGAAAAGGTTTCTAATAATGTAATGTGCATGGTTTGAGTTAGCTTTGCCTCTCCTCTCCTCTTTCCAACTTACTCAAGTGCTAAACCCTACCATATCCCCTGTTCCAAATCTCAACTGTAAAAACACTAAATTTATAGAAAACCAAACAAGGAAGCAACATCCTTGACCTGATTACTAACATGGGTGACCATTGCTGTACACCAATAGTTAAAACTAATCACTATGGAAATCCACATCTCACCTGCATCCCCCGCAAAGATAACTACACCTTGAAAAACTTTTCCAAAACTGACTTTGGACTCCTTAAAACAAAGGTGGTTAATGTCACGGCACCCACGCCAATGGAAAATAGCTGCATGACTGATGAATCATACACCAAAGCACTGTACAAACATGTACACAAATGCATAGAACTAACCATACCCAATAGAACCAAGATGCTCTCCTCCAAAAAAAAAAAGAAGCCAATCTGGTGGTCCCCTGCCATTAATAAACTCAACAAAAGGAGGAAGAAAATGTTGCAGAAAAATGTGAAGTCCCGAGACTGGAAAAACTCCCTTATTAGCCTCAACAAAAAGTTGAGATCCCTCATCAAATCCTCTAAAGCCAGCTATGAAGGCAGAATTGTGGCAGACACTAAACACAATCACAAAGCCTTCTATAGCTATATCAAGAACCTCCACAGCAATAACCAGATTTGCTCTAAGATACTGCACAATGGTACCTCCTATACTCAGCCAACATACTGGCTGATAGATTCAGTGCTACCTTTATTCCCCCCCCCAAAGGACCAATCACAATACCGGAAGAATGCCAGGCACCCAGCATTACTGCAGCACAGGTTTAAGCTGCATTGTCCAAGGCCAAGAATACAGCTTCCATGAGACCCAATAATATCCCTAGCTATGTTCTACAATAACTACAAAGCAAACTGGCACCACATCTGTCTACCCTGTTCAGTCACAGCCTCACCTTATGCTTTGTCCCTACCAAATGTTGCACTGCTACATTCATCACTCTCCATAAAGGGGGAGTGACTACAGTCCCTGGAAATTATTGCCACATTAGCCTGATGAGTCTGATATGTAAAGCTATGGAGTGCATCATCATGTATCTAATTAGCAAAGATATAATAAATCTCCAAACTCTAGATCCCACATAATTTGGCTTTGTGAAAGGGAGATCATGCCTATTCAACCTGGTTGACTTCTTTGAGTCAGTCACCAGGGCTGTGAATGAAGGAAAGGCAGTGCATACAGCCTACCTTGATTTGGCCAAGGCCTTTGATACCATTCCTCACTCAGGAATTATTGATAAAGTCACCAAACTAGACATCAACCCCTATATCACTAGTGGGTTGCAAACTGGCTCACAGATAGAACCCACAGTGTGAAAGTAGTAGACTCCATGTCAGACTGCTGACCAGTTCCTCTCCTGTTTGGCATCTACTTCTCAGAATTTCAGGCCAACAAAAAGGGACTCTGGCTGACCAAGTTCGCAGATGACTGCAAGCTGAGAGCCATTAATAACGCCACTAGTGATGCAGACATCCTACAGAAAGGCCTCACTGAGATCAATGACTGATGTTGAAACCATGGCCTTAAGCTTAATGCAAAAAAATGCACAGTCATCCTCTTTGGTAAAAACTCAGTTCCCACTGAATACTGAAGAAGTTATGAGAGATCTGGGGATGCAGGTTGACAGCAACCTCTCCTTTGATCACCACATTGCCACTGTGGTATATCTCATTACCAAGGGTTTTGCATCCAAGAAAAAAGAGGTTGTCATTTCTCTCTCTACTCTTTCCTCATTAGACCAATCATCGAGTATAATGTCCCATTTGGCATGTACCTCACTAGACATCTGCAACAGTTGGAGAGGCCACAGAAGTACCTCACAAACAGGATCCTAGGCATTAAGCACATGTCCTACATGGACAGATTCAAAAGCCTCCAGCTATTCTTTGTCTCATATTGCCTACATTGAGGCAATCTCTGTTTGACTTACAAAGCCATGTCTGACCCAGCTCTGTTAGAAATGCTACAACTAAAGAAATCCCAATCCCTCCACACCACACAACTCCAGAGACCTCAACCTCATTACCACAATCAAAAGAACATGCTGGAGGGACAGGTTCATAACCCAGAGACTGCCCATGCTATGGAATAGACTTCCCATACATGTCAAGCAGAGCACCTCACTAACCCTCTTCAAGAGCAATCTTGATGAGTGGATGGGTAATAGAAACTTCACCCCGGGGATCACTGCAGTGGTTCTACTTGATAGAGGCACTGGGAACTAACATCGGGCAGCATGATGCCAGGACACTTCTATGGGCTAGGCTGGTAAAGGCTCCAGGGCCTATGTCTAGTACACACCTATGAACCTATGAATATAACTGGCTGTAAACTGTAGAACGAGAAACAAGAAAGAAATAGGACAGCTCTATAATAGTAGTAGTAGTAGAAGTAGGGAAATTAACATACAAAGGAATTTCTTAACATGTATCCTCCCTCTTAAAACTGGACTTAACTGGCTCATTGCAAGAAAAAATGTAGAATGGTATTTGAAAACCAACTTACTTAACTGTAAACACTGTTACATTGTATTCTGAAGTGGCAATATGCTCAATGGGATCCTGCTGCCAGTTCCATATTTTCTTTATTTCCATAGTGAAAGGTAAACTAAACATGTTCTGAAACATCATTCTTCCTGTGTAGTAAATCATTAGTGGTATTGCACTAATGCTATTTTAATTTTTCACAGGTATTAGTAGCCACATGAAATACATGCAGTTGACACTAAAGAAACTACCAATGAAATATAAAGGAACAAAAAATGTGATGCCACAATTTCAAGTTAATTATTTAGTAGTACATTTGAGTATCTTGAATTTTACTGTTAATGCAAATATATGAATCCTGGTCCAGAATAATCAGCTGTAAAATATTAAATTAAATAATTGATTAAAATGAGAAATATTCACATGTTCTTCTGCTATTAAAACATAAAAAAATGTTATACAAGGAAATCTAGAAAAACAAAAACCTAGCCAGAAAGGAGACACTATGAATCAGAACATATTTATAATATGCAAGAAGTTCACTACACTTTGATGTTGATATGAACAATCATTATTTGAGTTCACAATCTTCCAATAACTTGGATGGCAAGATTTAAAATAAAATAGCCATCTACTGTTTTTTGAACACTGCTAAATGAGTGTATATTGTATGTGGAGATGAAGAACACTGTTACACTAGTGTGTATAGTGTACGTGGAGATGATTAACACTGTTACATGAGTGTGTACAGTGTATGTCGAGATGAACACTGTTACATGAGTGTGTATAGTGTACGTGGAGATGAACACACAGTTACATGAGTGTTTATAGAGTACGTGGAGATGAACACTGTTACATGAGTGTGTATAGTTTAGGTGGAGATAAAGAATGCTGTTAGATGAGTGTGTATAGTGTACATGGAGATGAAGAACACTGTTTCATGAGTGTGTATAGTGTACGTGGAGATGAAGAACACTGTTACATGAGTGTGTATAGTGTACATGGAGATGAAGAACACTGTTACATGAGTGTGTATAGTGTACGTGGAGATGAAGAACACTGTTACATGAGTGTGTATAGTGTACGTGGAGATGATCAACACTGTTACATGAGTGTGTATAGTATACGTGGAGATGAACAGCACTGTTACATGAGTGTTTATAGTGTACGTGGAGATGAACACTGTTACATGAGTGTATATACTATATGTGGATATGAAGAACACTGTTACATGAGTGTGTATAGTGTAGTTGGAGATGAAGAACACTGTTACATGAGTGTGTATGTGCAGATGAATACTGTTACATGAGTGTGTATAGTGTACATTATGAAGAACACTTTTACATGAGTGTATAGCGTAGGTGAAGATGAAGAACACTGTTAAATGAGTGAATAGTGTATATGGAGAGGATCTACTGAAGACATACATGTAAAATCCAAATCATGAACAAAGGTACAAACTAATAGATTCAGGTGAACCCATCAGTATAGTGAGTGAATAAATTCACAATGAAGTGCATCTAAAGACACATTTTAGATTTATATCAGGTGAGTGTTTTCTACATTCTTGGTTCATTTCATATCAGAAGTTTAAACAAATAATGATGAGAGTGTAGCACGTTTTCAGGCACATGAAGAAACAATTTGTGAGTTATTCAACAATAACATAACTGGTTATCAATTACATTGTAAGCTTTATTTATAGATGTGTATGTATATATGTGTGTGTATGACATATATATATATATATATATATATATATATATATATATATACGTCTTCTTTTGTTTATTGAAAGTACACCTGTTTGAATGCTAAAAACCTGAACTCACATCAGCGAAATTGCAGTTTTCCGAAAATGCACTTTCAGGAACCATAATCAAAATGTAAAAATAAAGGCTAAAAACAAACTTTTTATGTAGGGCAAGCCCCCCTGCATCCCCCGTGTGGGAGGCTGCGCCCCCATAAGTCCCACTAATTAGATATACCAACTCCAGGATGGCACTACAGTGGGGAAAACCGTACATTTCCTTATCCTCACTGTACCGTGACCTATACCTAAAACCCCCAACTGCCCTAAACCTTACATTCCTGTTACAACTGTAAAAAATGAAAAAAAACACCTCACCTCTACTTCCAAAGGATTCTGAAATGACCAAACAAAATTCACTTATCTGTAGTTTGAGAAAATGTGTTTTTGGAAAACTGCACTTTTCGCTGACATGAGTTTTTTAGCATTCGAGGATGTGTACTTTCAATAAACAAAAGTAGACCCATATATGTGTGTGTGTATGCACAGATTTATCAATACATAAATATATATATATATATATATATATATATGTTTTCTATCCTTATTGCAAAAATCATTTCGTATTAAAAACATCTGGTAATAAAAAACAGTTCTAAAATAAGCTTCTCTTTCAAATAAATGTTGAGATGATAAATAGGCAGTGTTATTAAATATAACAAAAAAAAAACAATACTCAGAGCTATAATTTCAAGAAGGGCTGAAGTGGTGTCAACACTGTCTATGTGGTTGATAGTACCATATATCAAATACACTGGCCTACTGTGTTGTTAGAATAATCTAAACATGCTTAAATTAGAACTGATTTAATGATCATCTACTACAAAAAAGCAACCCAGTCAGCTCCTGCTATGTTGTCAAGACATACTATGTAAGCAAAAATTCTTCTTTAATTCTACTTTTTTCTACTATGTATTTGTAGTGATGTATGAAAGAATTCAGTTGTTTGCTCATTGGTTTACTTTTTTATTTGATAATATTAACATTTGCTGAAAAAACAGCAAAACTTATTCCACGATGAGAAAAAATTCCAAATAAAATCACACAGTCTAGGAAATCATTGGCATACCCACATCACAACAGGACAGGAATTAAAATGTTAGAGAAAATGTATATTTAAAATAAGAATCACAGGTCCTGCTTCATGACATCATTCTAATTCCTGTCAACCCCAAATTGCTGAGTGGAATCTGCATAAGCTTAGATGTATGAGAAATAAGCAAATGAGGCAACAAAAAGGAGGATATATAGAATATCCTCAGTAAGTGACATCTTCACAGAGCTTGGATGATAAAGGAGTATTAAAATCTATTCCCCGAAAACACAAGTTACATTAAGAGAGTTGCAACACTCTCTATCTATTACTGCTGGTATGATAAGGAAACAAAAGATACATTTTCTTGATGTAAACTTTGCTATCAAAATAATGTATTATTTAAAATAGGCACATTGGGGAATATAAAAAAAATACCAAGCCAGTGATGGTGCGCACACATGCTTGTGTGTGTGTGGTGTGTGTGTGCACGCGCGCACGTATGTATATATATATATGTATGTATATATATATATATGTATGTATATATATATATATATATATATATATATATATATATATATATATATATATATATATATATATATATATATATATATATATATATATATAATCTTTTCTTTCTGTTTTTTTACCCCGGGCTGCTGTGAGTACCTGTCCTCAGCATTGTTGGCTCTGTTTCTAACTCCCTATTTTGCTACAAGGTAGCTTTCTGGTGAGACAGACCCCTGCAAACAATTTCTAAGTATCTCTGCATATAGAAAGAAACCTGCTGCTCGGCCTTAGGAACCCTGCTAACAGGCAAGAAAGTTTCTAACTCCCTATTTTGCTACAAGGTTGCTTGTTACCTCTAGCTTTCTGGTAAGACAGACCCCTGCAAACAATTTCTAAGTATCTCTGCATATAGAAAGAAACCTGCTGCTCGGCCTTAGGAACCCTGCTAACAGGTTTCTAACTCCCTATTTTGCTACAAGGTTGCTTGTTACCTCTAGCTTTCTGGTGAGACAGACCCCTGCAAACAATTTTTAAGTATCTCTGCATATAGAAAGAAACCTGCTGCTCGGCCTTAGGAACCCTGCTTACAGGCAAGAAAGTACGTGTTTTATTAAGCCTAGCAGCAAAGCTTAACACTGCCTTAAGAACTGTGGTTTCAGTCAGGCGCTCGAACTAGACAGGATACCCAGCAGCCATACCCTCTCTCCTCCCTTTTAATCTTTTTGTCTTACTTTATCTTCTCTATCCTCTCCATTTGCTTTCTCCTGTATTATAACTACTGAAACTTGCAATGTTCTTTTTTACCTTCCAACCCTATACTTTAACCTTGGCTGCCAAACAATTTGTGACCATTAGGTGGCACCCTGAACTGGGTTCTCTCTTCTGTAATTTCTACCTTCTGCTCCTAGAATGGAACCCATTTAAAAGATCTGATCTTAATATATCTAGAAAGAAGGACTGTCTTTCCTGCCCTTTTCCTCTACCACTCTTTCTGCTACTCTCCTCTTTAATAGCAAGTAGCTACCCCTCCATATTCTCCACCTTCCATCCTGGCCTCCTCACTTACCTGTACCAACTGAAAGTACCATGGGAGTCGGTGCTTATAGATTGTTTTCTGCTGAACATTTTTCACTTACTTGTCTCAGCCTGCTCCATTCGCCCTACGGGCTCACTCCGCTCCCCTACCCTACCCCCAATTCCCACCCACCCCCAGTACAGTTAACTTTGTACCCACATAACCACACCGCCAGCTACTCAACTACCTATCACAATATACTTCCCATTAACACTTTTCCCACCTGGATAGTTTCCAATCACCACTCAACAACATTACTACTACCAGCTGTACTTACTAACTTTACCTAACTTCCCTTTATATTTCTATCCTTCTAACACTCTAACTTTACTCCTTTCTTCATTCTACTCTAACCCCTACAACTCTCACATCTACCCTCTTTCATCTCTAAGCACTAATTATACCATCTCCACTTAACCTACCCTTTAACAGTAATCCAATAGCATTTCTAATTAACTCCATCTCTAAGCTCCCCACCACTCAGAACTCTCTTGGCCTCCCTCTCCTACCTCTTTTATTTCCCTGCTCCATACACCCTATACTCCTACACAATACTACATACCTTCTTTCACTTCATACCACACTTTACCCCTCCTCTCCAATGGCCTCTAAACATAGCACTACTTACACATACCTCCTACTCTTACCCACTATTCTAGCTGCCCTTACTCTAGCATTCTCACTAACCTTCCTGGAACATCACACTCTACTAAAACACCACCACCACTACCAACATACCCAATCAGACTCCCATACAAATTCCCTAAAACACATTAACATAATTTCTACTTCTAGCTTTACCCTTCCTAAATACCACAGATCTAGCCATATCACTTACCTCCTTGACAAGAAACTCCCATATAACTACCTCAAAATCATAAAACTAATATAAATACCCCTATAACATCCTCTATTAGATGGTGATATCCATCCTAACCCTGGTCCACATACAACAGCCCCCAGTGACCTCCTCAACCAAAGAACCTACACCACTTCCACCCCAACAAGATCATCCAACTCCCTTCTGATAGTTCACCTTAACATCCGTAGCATCAACAACAAAATATCTCATCTTCATGCACTTCTAGATGTGCATAAATTTGATATCCTCTGTATTACTGAAACTTGGCTTAAACCCTCAACCAAAGATCATGAAATAACCCCCCCCCCCGAGATATAACATCCTAAGAAAAGATCGTACCACCAAAAAGGTGGGGGTGTAGCCATATTCTATAAATCAGAAATCCAAATATCTACCTTCAATGTCCCACTACCCACAAACTCCACAACAGAAACCCTATCAGCCGAACTTCAAATCAATAACCATAAATCCATCTACATAATCTGTTCCTACCTTCCCCCAGGTAACAATATCAGTAATCTAGAGAATATACTTAGTAGCCTATCTATACACCTACCCCAGGAAACCATTGTCTTAGGCGACTTTAATATAGACTGGTCTACTTGTATGTCCCCTAATCCCACTAACCACATAAATCTTTATGGTTTCTCACAAATGATAACCACCCTTACAAGAATCCATAAACAAAGTGGCAAGGAAACCATACTAGACTGGATTCTCATTAACAGTCATCTCTCAACTTATAAACATGGAATCCTTCCTGACGACATCAGTGACCACGCTCTTACCTATATAATTAAACAAAAACTTCATAGACCCAATCCAACTATTTTTAAAACCTCATGCTCAAAAAAAAACTTTCATCCTGAGAACTTCCAAACAGAACTGAAGGCTTGTGATTGGTCTCCACTGCTTCATCTTCAACTTGATGAAGCAGTCACCTACTTTAATACTAAGCTCCTTCAAATCCTAGACCTCCATGCCCCCTATCGTTCATCAAGAACAAAGACCAAAAATGCCCCATGGCTCACAAAACAAACTAGGCAAAAAATCCTCCTGAGAGAGAAAATCTGGGCCAAGTGGAGAGCCTCTAAAAGCCCTTCTGACCACCTTTACTTTAAACAACTAAGAAATGCTACAAAAAAAGACATCCACCTTGATAAAAGAAACTATTACTTTCACCTCCAACAAACCCACAATCAAAAACCACAAAATTTCTGGTCAGCTATCAACAAACTACTTAATCCAGGCCACACCAAGTCTCCCACACCATCAGGAATTTCCCAAAATAACCCTAAACTAATAGCTGAATCCTTTAACACCTATTTTATCGAAGCCATACAAACTCTAGCAAACTCTCTATCTCCCACCAGCTCCCTCCCACCTAATGCTACAACAAACTCAACTCCTCCTTTTCACATACAACCTGTTCCTACATCCCTCATTTGTAACCTCCTTCTAAAACTCAAACCATGTACCCCCTCTGCTGACTGTATACCAGCAGAATACCTGCAAATTGCAGCTAAAGTCATTGCCTACCCTATCTCTATCCTTATCAATAGAACCATTTCAGAAAGTAAAATCCCCCTTATATGGAAGGTATCTCACATCATTCCTTTACACAAAGCTGGCACATCAACTGACATTTCCAACTTTAGACCGATTGCCTTACTTTCTCCTATAGCAAAAATAATGGAAAAATGTATCCGCCTACAACTTCTTGACCATCTTCTCCACAACAATTTACTTGCCAACTGCCAACATGGTTTCAGACCATTCCACAGTACATCAACTGCCCTGCTATCCTTCTCTGACTCTAAACAAAAATCAGAACAATAACACCCTTTCCTCAGCTTTGTTTATTGACCTTTCAAAAGCCTTCGATATGGTCAACCACAATCTGCTTTTAGAGGTACTAAAAGCCCACTCACTAGACACACAGTCACTACTCTGGTTTAAATCCTACCTAGAAAACCGTCATCAAGCAGTCCTTTGGGACAATATGCTGTCAACTCCCCTCCCCGTAAACCTAGGAATACCTCAAGGTTCCATACTAGGCCCTCTTCTCTTCTCAATATTTATCAATGACCTAAACACTACAATTCCTCAAGCCACCTGCATTCAGTATGCTGACAACTCTACTTTAATCTGCTCCGCCAATTCCCCAACCATACTCCACACCCTTACCCAGTCTGTATTTAACACCGTTGAAAATTGGTTCATGCAACACTGCCTTCTCCTAAATGCAAAAAAACCCCCAAAATTATTACTCTTCACTCCCACTCGTTTATCATCGCAATTTCACTTCACTATAACCTCAAACAATGGAACCACCATAAACCCTGATACCACAACCCGTCTCTTGGGCATAACTATTGATAACAACCTTAGTTATGACGACCACATCAACTATACTGTAAAATCTGTTAACAAAAAACTAGGTTCACTGTATAGAATCAAACCCTTCCTTACAACTATAGCCAGAACCACAATAGCCCAAACTCATTTGATCTCTACCCTGCTGTATGCTTCTGCTATTTACACTAACCTTTCCAATAGCAACCTTAACAAACTTGCCAATAGCTACAACAACATAGCCAGATTTGCTACTGGCAACCCTTTTAGAACACACCACTGTATCAACCTCAAACAACTGGGATGGCTAGAACTGCAACACCAACTACTTTATCATCAACTTACTATGACCCAAAAGATACTCTTCCATCCTAATAATATCCCAATCCTCACTAATCTTACTACCCCTTACAAAAATCTTACCACTCTTCACTCAGCTGATAAACTTCTAGTTTCCACTATTAAATCTAAAAACAAAGCTGGAGACTCTCTTTTTACTAATACAGTTGGAAAGGCCTGGAACCACCTGCCAAGTGAGGTTTCTACCATCTCTTCCACATATATTTTTAAAAAAACCTCAAACAGCATTTTAAAACTCACTGGCTCTGCCCCTGCTCCAACCCCAACTGATCTCCCCACCTTAAACATTCCTGCTAATCCCTTTTATGGTACCTCCAGGGTACTATATTGCCACTCTTTCCATGGCCTTTCTCGCTGTACTATGACTTACTAAAAAAAAAAAAAAAAAAAAAAAAAAAATGTATTACTTTTAAATTTGCTTAACATTCATTTGCAATGATCTTAATAATGTTTTACCTGTATATGCTTATAGCTTGATATTGCTTTGTTTTCTATAATTGTATAATTAATGCCCTTCTTGGAGCTTTTCTCCCCGGGCCTCTACTGAAAATGGACATGTATCCAGTTAGACTAGCCCGGTCAGCAAAATGTAAATAAATAAATAAATATGTATATATATATAGATATATATATGTATGCATTTTGTATATATATATATATATATATATATATATATATATATATATATATATATATATATATATATATATATATACATATATATACATATATATATATATATATATATATACAAAATGCATATATATATATATATATATATAATGCATATATATATATATATATATATATATATATATATACATATATATATATATATATATATATATATATATATATATATATATATACATATATATATATATATATATATATATATATATATATATATATATATGAGCATGTAGTAAAACAACACACATGCAACTTGCTGCAACACATTTAATCTATAAACCTATTCAACTTACCTTTCATGGATAATACATTTTTTTCCACTACTTAAATCTGTTAAAAAGGAAAACATTTTTCCTTTTCCAACCATTTACACAAAACACAACACTAACACAGAGATAATTTGTCAAATTTCTGTACCATTAGGTTAAGGGTGTTCAGTATCTTAGTGTGAAAGGCTGGTGGTAAGAGGCAGGAGTATAGTTATGGTTATGGTTATGATTAGCACATATAAGTAAGGTTCAACCTGACCTCAACAGCATAAAGAAAATACATACTTCTGACCTGGATATGGGTATCCCACATACAAACAGACTGGACTGCAAGCAGGCCACCTAGAGAGCTGAGTCTTTGGCCTTGCACCCAAGGTCCCCTTTTTCACCACTCCCACTGCAAGCTACATTCTCTTTCAGTGACCCTAACACATGGTATCTCATTTTCACAAAAGTTATTTCATAGGTTCATAGGAGGTCATTAGGCTAGCAGCCCTACAGCCTTAACACACCTAGGCATGTTAATCCCAAGTATCTGCATTAGTTCACAGAGCAAATTTATGAACAGATCATGTCTGTGATCAACACACCTTTTCTGTTCATAAATTCGTTTTCACATACAAATAAGCATAAATACACAAACATAGAGGAAGACACACAGACCTAATTTTAGGGAAAGGCTGACAGAATTTCCCAATTCCCCATAGCTTTATTCCTGGCAAGGTAGTCTGCCACCATTCTGGATACAGTCAGAGGCCACCACCTACTTGATGTGCTTGATTTAGCTAAATACAAAATTATGTACCTTAATATTTTCAGTGGTAGGAGGGCCATGAGATTTAGCTAAGTGGAAATTGCAGACATGGCTTGATTACCTGGGTTGTAAATGATGGCCCTTATCTCACTTAAGAACCACAATAAAGATATCAGCAAGATCAGCCACAAATGTTATTAGTAAATAAATACACATTACTTAAGCAGCAATGCATTTACAGCTTAAATATACAGGGGAATGAGAAAATGCTCAAAGAATAGCAAAATAACAGTCACTTATATGGACATCAATATTTGAAGAAAACCTGTATAGATGCTTCAGTATAACTACCTCTAGCTTAAAGAGCATCAGTCCTTTACTGTTATAACTTCCTAGAAGATAACAATCCAAAATTGCTGACAAACTTACATAGAAGCAGTCAAACTCAATATCACCAGCAAGACTAAGTCAAAGCAAAGACCAGATTTAAATATTTAAATACTGTTGTTGTGAAAACCAGGGATTAAGTCATATTTTGTCTGTTTCTTTTTTTTTTATATCAGCTTATTTTAGTTGTTTGCTTTCCCACAGTAAAAGTAATTAAACCATTTCTTCCACCTAGAATGGACATGGGCTTAATTGCATGAGCCCTTTACACAATATCTTACACATCTCTTAACTGTCCTTATTTCAATGTATGCTTTTCACATCTCTAACCAGACTTCGTATATGTAAACTTTAATTTGATTTCATGGCATTTGATATTACAGGAGGTTATATGTCACATTTCACACACAAGAGTTATGCATTTTACTTCCTCAGATTCATGCATGTCGCTTACTTTAATGCTATTTTATACAGACCAAATACGTTACTAGTAGAAAATATGAAGACAGAAAAAAAATGACATCTTTAAATCAATTTTTCTTTGTATATGACCCACTTATACTGTCACCAATGCTGCTATTATGACTTATGGTTGTAATTAAATGAATAGTGTGAAGTACATAAATTATATTTTTTTCAAAGTCAATGTGACCAAAAATATAGCCATCTAATCATTTCTATATGGTTACTGTTTTTCCCCAGTTTATATTTTGAGGGATTCTTTAAAATGGCCTATCATCTAGCATATTCATACTGAAACAGGAACATTTTACTAAATAAATGTTTTAAAGATAATTCTAATATGTCGTAAAATTAGCTTCCAGTATCAATCTCACCTTGAAAATCAAATCCTTCTTTCCATAGTGCAGATCCTTTAATTGGGCTTGAATCTTCTTAGACTGCAAGGAATAAAAAAATAATTAACTGACGAAAATAATCTATATAATTAAGTATAAAAAAGAACATTTTATGCAGCAGTACATCAAAAGGCATTGAGCCTTGGGTTTTAATGATTTACAAGTCATGTTTAAAATACAAGTCATTTTTAAATAAGTATTATATGTTCCCTAACAAGCAATTTTCAAGTTGCTGTATGGATTTCACTGTACATAAGAACACTTGTTAAGTCAATAAAATGCATAAATCTTCAGGGAATGCTCCAAGGCTTATCATGCACAGAAGAAACCCCTGGATTATGGGAACCACAGCAATAAGAAAAAAAAAAAAAATATATATATATATATATATATATATATATATATATAAAGGATCATAAGATGTTACTAGGCTAATTGCTCTACCCTTATTTGCATATACTTTATGACTGAAAATAGTACCCAATGGTGTTGCTAATTCTTGTTGGAGTCTATGTAGGACACAGACTGGGATGTTATCAGGTCCCATAGATGCTGTGTTTTTAGCCTTAGAGAGGGCTTTTACAACCTGCTCTTTAGAGATACAAGGTAGGGGACAGGTGGTAGGGATGTCATGGGGTATATGTGTGGCTGGGAAAGGGTAGTGAAGTTTTCACAGAACCTGTTGCCCAACAGGTTAGCTATGTCCACAGGCTCAGTAAACATAGTATTATTAACTACCAGTTATGCACAAAGCTGGGCCTTTCCTTTTAGGTTACAAATGTTGCTAAAGAATGCCTTATGGTTGTCTTTAGATGAGGAATCTAATTTGAATTTGTAGTTTATATATATATATATATATATATATATATATATTTATATATATATGGGCTCCTTCAAGATAACAGATGAGTCTATGGTCAGCAGGTGTTCTGTTGAGTCTCAAGTCAACAGATCAGCTGTTCCAAGGTGAGGATTAAAATTGTTGTAATTGCAGAGATGAGAGAAGCCCTTCCCTGCTATTGTGCATTCTTGAAGTTGGTATATATAAGTAGAAGGATGTATGGGTGGTGCAGGATGTTTGGCCTCCATGCAAAAAAAAAGGTCTTTTGAGTTGTATGGTGTGGTTTTATTTTTCAGAGCATATGTGTAAGACTGCAGACAATGTACAAGTTAACCATTTTTGTTGATAGAATGTACACCAACGTTTTGCAAAGTAATTAATCTTACACAACCACATATATGTTTTATATACTAGTTTTTTATGTATGTGTTTCAACTTAACATCCACATTTAGAGTTTTCCCAGTTGTGTGTCAGCTGTAGAAGTGTGACTTGGAATTGTAGAACTGCAGGCTAATGAAGCAGCCAAACTAACTTGAGAATAGAAATCTGCTTCTTAGGGAGCTAGCAAATATATTTAAGTGGAACTATATGAACCCCAAACTCCCTACTGTTTGTGCTTGTATATCTCATTTTACCTCCTATTACCAAATCCTGGCTAAACAAAGACAAAGCAAGAAATATTCAAGCAAAACAGATGTTTATAGTGGCTTTTTCCATGTCAGATTTTCAGAAAAAGTGACTTATAAGACTTAAAATATACCACTCATTTTTTATTATGACAAAATGGTTTTCAGTTACTGAAAAAAGGTAAGACTTTGCAGGTTTGCACTGATTAATGAACTGAGAAGGGATTATCTGAAGTAAAATGCAGGAAGAATGCAGGGTGTCACTAAGGCTACAATACTAAACATTTTCTTTACCTGTATCTTTTGTATGAGTTTACAGTGTCCGAAACATAGTGGATTATGACTGATGTAAAATGTCCCTTTAAGTAATATCCAAGCCAAGTCCCAACTGAATGAGGGCTAATCATATTGGTATGAACAAATCATGACTAAATATAGTAGTCAGCATTTGTTCCCATATCTGGGAACAAACTTCCACACACCCTGAGCTTGTATATATGAAGTCCATAATCGCATCATTATGGAGAAATGGGTAATTTTTAAACAAAACAAAAATCACTTGTGACACACAGACTAAAGAGAAGCAGCAGCCCCAATAGTGATTTCTGGTCTGAAACAGCAATAATGGAAGTCCAGCACCATGGAGGTGAACCTAACTGGATGGACCTTAGCGAGGTATAGGGAAGTTAGAGAATCCACCAGTTCCAGCATCTAGTTGTGTTGATAATTTGTGTTTTTAGTGTACATGTATGCATATATTATAAATCAAAGATGACACCTGAAGTAAGATATGTGTAAAAATACAGGATTGTTTAGTAATCCACAAAAAAAAAAAAAAAACAAACATTAACCCATTTAGCTTTGCACCTTCAAAATAAAATCGAACCAGAGTTTCATTTCAATATCAGAGCTCAGCCCACACAGCATCTGTAGTAGACAGGCTTTCTTTTTAACACAATCATGTTTCAAGGTTGTGGGCCTCTCCCAGGTCAAATTTCTTCCTAAAGAAAAAAGGTCCACACTCTAGTATGATCTTCAGGCAGCCTTGACAGGGGTCTCAATTCACATTTCCAGGTATTCCTTCAGATGATGGTGCAGTGAGGAACTAACTTTTGAGTTTAGTCTTCCAGCCTACATCTTTTCATACTGTAGTAACTGGTAACTAAGAATTATGATCTAACAAATTGTTACAAGAATGCTCCAATGCTGCAGTATACATTGTGAATATACATTAAAAGTACATGCAGAGCATGTTACTATACACATGTATACATATGCATACAAACGCACACAAACATATATGTGTGTGTGTATGTGTGTGTGTGTGTGTGTGTGTGTGTGTGTGAATGACAATTTCTATAACTGAAGTGTGAACTGATCAAGTCATTTTGTTAATTCACAATTTGTAGTACAAGCATAGCTGGCCTTGGTGTGAGATGACTGGACAATGAAGTTTAGGGACTTTTCCTTTTTCTCCACTGTTTTGTGTAATCGCAGTTTGTTATATATAAGATGCAGCAGGGGTACAATGATCACTGCCCACTGCAAAAAAGTATTTTTTTCTTTTTTATGTAGTTTTGCCTGAATATGTAGTTGATG
This sequence comes from Protopterus annectens, assembly GCF_019279795.1. Taxonomy (NCBI): domain Eukaryota; kingdom Metazoa; phylum Chordata; order Ceratodontiformes; family Protopteridae; genus Protopterus; species Protopterus annectens. The sequence goes on from NC_056743.1 coordinate 712,918,020, forward strand.
AAATTTTCTGTTATTAAATTACCATTGATAGGAAACTTGAAGATTAATAATGCACTTCACTAACACATTCACACACACTTGTTCAGCAGACTTCATGGAAGTAAAGTTAGAAACTAAGAGAATATAACCAGAAAAGAGGTTAACTGAGGAATGCATTGCACTTAATAAAAAAATACGTATATGGGCTATTACTGGCATTATTTATCAATTCATTATTTATTTGCATTTGTTTACCAGGAAAGTTCAGCTAGGTGAAATTCCTTTTCACTGGATGTCCATGAAGAAAATGTCAGTAAATGTAAATATAGTGGTATACTGTGGTGGTGCTGCGGTAGCGTTGTCACCTCACAATAAGACGTTGTCCTGTTCAGTTCTCAGCTAGCGCATCTTCTGTGTGGAGACATGCGTGAATGGGCGTACCTTCGTTGAAGGTTGTGCGTCAGAGCCGGCAACTCAGTACGTAAAAATCTACTGCCAATCATTAGCGGACCAGAGTTCCGCTGTGGCGACCCCCTAACCGGGAAAAGCCGAAAGACACAACAACTGTTACAAAATAAACCAATTAAAAATACAGAGATAATAGCTTGTTGTTACAACATAAGAGGATGAAAACACAAAAAAACCAAAAGATTACAAAACGTAGAATTCATTAATTGATATGCTATTTGTTTAGAATTGTTTATTAGGAAAGTCCAACTGAGCCATGGCAGGCCCCCTTTCAGCAGACGCCCTGGGAGAAAAGCTCCACAGTTAACAAATCTTACAAGATGTCATACAATATAATGCAAAACAGCAAATATTAAGTACCACATACAAGTTACACAACTAGTATATTAAAAAATTGAGAGAGATTGATCCTAGGAATTATATTCTACAGTGCTACATTTCAGTTTTACTAAGCAGCAATGATAACATTAATAGCTACCATTTGGCTAATGGACATGTATAATAATATGCGTAGGGAATGAAATAGCTTATGTTTGTTAAGAATGTCTAGATGTGCTTAAGTTATTGGGTCTTCTGATGAAAGCCCAGAAGCTTAGATTATGCAAGAGACTAAAGGACACTACTGATTGAGTACAGATGGATACAGTTGTAGCAACATTTGGCCAGAAGAGGTATGCCAGGAGCATAGTTTGAATCCAGAAGGTGAGGACCTAAGGTTTGCTTTGAGGTATTTTGGATTTAAAATTTGTCTAAGGTCTTGTGTGAGATATTCCAAACTTGGAATACGTATGCAGAATGCATTACTTCACCACATTTAGTACATGGTTTATGAATTTGGCAAATCTGTATCCTTAGACCCGAGAGATCTAGAGGGGGGTATCATAGTACTAATTTCTTCAGTGCTGGACAATGTTCGGTTGAGGAAGTATATACTGTACCAGTTTAAGTTGACTGAATTATTGATAGTTGGGGAATTCCAACCGGTTTATTTGGTTGAGTGCAACTTGAAAGGTGGGTTGCAGATATTGCTATTTTATTGCAGCACTGTTCCAGTTTTCTTAGATGGAAGGAAATGACATTTCTGAATAAGGGAGAGGCATAGGAAAGGGATGGCAATAGAAGCAAGAGGGCAGTTTTCTTTCTGGATGGCGAGGTAGGGAGATGCTTTGTAGAGACCACCTTGTTTTATACAAGTCATTTTGATAATATTTTGCAAGTGATGGTCAAATATTAGATTATCTATGGTGACACCAAGTAATTTAGTGTGTGTGACAGCCTCAAGTCTAGTATTTTGTGTGGAGGATATAGTAAATATATTTTTCTGATCAGAGTATTGCTTTGGGATGAAAAGTAGAATTCTGTTTTGTTTGGATTCAGCAGATTAAACTGGTTCAGGAAAAACATGCTAAGGAGGAATAGGATTGTTACTGCAACAGTTTGTAATGACTGTATGCTTGGAGTTGAACAGATTATAAGTGGAATGATCTGTGCTCTGAACCAGAGAGCCTTACTCCACTGCAGTATGGATGTTGTTTATAAAAATATCGACGAGGAAAACACCCTGGACTGATCCTTGAAGGGTATCAATGGTTATAAGTCGGTAGAATGGGTATCAGGTTCCCTATATGACACTGTGTCCTATTAGAGAGAGAGTGTCTTTAAACTGTGTTAGGACAGAGGCAGAGAGACTCATGGGAGTAATGTCTGTAGTAGTTTAATATGGAAGGCTATATCAAATGCTTTTAAGCAAACTAGGAATATGAAAGAGAAACGTTTGCCTTCATCCCTAAGTTGATTTTTTGTGATATAAAAGGAGAGAGTAGGTTGTTATTGAATTGATACTTTTAACAGTTGGGAACATATACATTTTTCAAAGATTTTTGACAAAGGAGGGAGCATGGCTGTTGGTTGATGGGTGGGTAATTCCATTGATTCTCCTCCTTTACGTAGTGAGATAACATTTTTTTTTCATTGTTTTGATACATATTATTCTAAAATGGGCCTGTCGATTAGTACTGATACAGCATAGGCTATGGCATCTGCAGCAGATTTTAAGAATTCAGCAGGATGCTGGTCAGCTAGTGATGTAGGGTTCAGTAGCAATAACAGTTTGCATTATTTCAGTAGGGACTAGTTGAATGACTTTGAATGAAATGAAGGGCATCAAATGGGTTGTCTGTCAAAAGGTTTAGTGCTGTAAATATCACTGGGATAAAGTGGGAGTTGTTGAGCAATGTTTTGCTTTGTTTCTTTTGGTAGGGGATTTGGCTGTGTAGTTTTACCAGGATTTGGCCACCAAATAAACTTTTAGGATGGACAGGTTATTATTTTAGAGTTCAGTGAAGATATTTTTGTCAATTTGGATGAGTTTTGTGAAGAGATTTCTTAGCTATCTGTATGTCTGGTAAACGTTTTGCCTTTATGTCATGGTTTCCATGCTTTATCTCTTTAGTGCAATAATTGGTCAGTGTTTTTAGTAAGCCAAGGGGTTGGATTAGATCAGACACATTTTTTAAATGGAGCCTGACAATTTAGATATAAAGTAAAAATACATTTTTTAGCTGCTAGATCTAGGGGCAATGTTTTTAGGAAATACCAGTTGATTTGCCTAAATACAGAGGTGAAGGAGGTTAAACTGAAAATGTTGAGGTTTTGAACTAGGTTGTATATGATGTTTTTATAGCTTTTGATGCATTATCAGATGCCATATGTGGGATTTTGACCACTTAGGAAGCCTCAAAGTGAGCCTGTAGCTGAGATTTTGTGAGGTATATTGCTTAATAGCCAGTCAAGGACCGTATTCTTGTTAGTCTTTTTACTGAATCTGATTGAGGGAATTAATCAATGAAATAAAGTTATATCGATTTATGGTGCTAGAGCTTTCATTCTGAGTATTTCAATCGTTGGTAAAATCATGGAGTGTGACAATTTCTTGGGTGATATCGGTTATCCATGACTGTAATTACACACAGTATTAAGCTTTAGTAAGGTAAACAAAATTTCAGGTTTGTCAGATATGGGCTCTGTATGAGGATAGATATAGAGAGCTAAAATGTTAGCATGAATAACATCTAGACCTCCGCTTCTTTTGTTTAATTTCTTAAAACTTATAACATTGCAGCCCTCAGGAAGAAATTCATCATCTTTAATGGAGGATATTAACCAGTTTTTGGTAAGGGATAAAATATGTTGCTTATGTGAGGAGACCCATGGTTTTAGTCCTATTACATTTTTGGAGACATTATGAATATTTAGATTAAAGAGCCAAAGACCTGAGGCACAGTGGTTGTGGTGACTGGTTCTGAATTATTTGGTGATAGAGGCATATGATGATTGAGTGGCCCAGGGTTTGGGTGTATATCTTCACAGAGATATAGTGAAGTACTTATAAAGTTCTGAGGGTAGCACATGCAGTTGATTTTGTGTGAAATTACATATTCTTTTACGATGTAAGTAGTGGAGTAGACAAAAAGGAAATTAATGTCATTTTATTTCCTGATTTGAAATTTTAGGTGTTGCAATTGTTTTTGAAGTCAGTTATTTTTGCAGTTATATATTGATGGTGATATAGAACTACAGTTGGGAGCATGTTTCATGTTGATAGACACAACTGAGTTTGTTTGTAATGATGCTATATGGTGGAAAGTAATAAGATTAGTAGGGGAAATTAGGGTAAGATGGAGAAGCATGTTGTTGGATTGGGAAATTCTGCTGAGTGGTGGAAGAAGTTGGGAGATGTAGTTTATGGGCTAGTTAAGTAAAAGAAAGTTTAGTGGTTGTTGCCATTGGCTGAACATTTTGCTGATTGGATTATGGACAGTGATAGATTCTAGTGGGACTGTCTACGACTGTATAAATCCAATGATATGGGTGTCAGTGGGAATGCATATAGGATGGAGATTGAAATTAAGCAGGGCACAGCATGGCCAAATGGACCTGGGCTAGCCACCAAAGCTGGGAAAAAAAAAAACATCTGTAGGCTTTTTGTTTAGCTACCTAGCCTACAAACAGTGCTCCAAATGGATTCAATTAGAGATACCCCAAAATTGTACAAACACACAAATATATACATATATGTATATGTATATGTATATCTATATATATATATATATATATATATATATATATATATGTATATATATATATATATATATATATATATATATATATGTATATATATATATCTACAGAGAGAGAGAGAGGGTGTCTATTAATTATTCAAACTTTTCAAAGTTAGAATGTCATATGGTCTACACCATATGATGGAACTTTGAAAAGTTCGAAGGTTAAAAGCAATGCCTCTGTACGGCACAGAATGGGAAAATTTCCCTTTTCTGCACTGAATTGCCATCTCGGAGTTGGTATATTTAAGTAGGGGGGTGTGGAGGGTGCAGGGGGGCCTTAACCCCCTGCTCAGAGCATTAAGGTAATTTTTTTTTTAATTGTTTATTATATGTTCGAAGTTTCAAACTTCACTCCTATGTTGTCGAACATATGAGGCTTGACGTTTTGAAACTTTGAATATATAATATAGACCCTGTATATATATATATATATATATATATATATATATATATATATATATATATATATGTGTGTGTGTGTGTGTGTGTGTGTGTGTGTATATATATATATATATATATATATGTGTGTGTGTGTGTGTATATATATATATATATATATATATATATATATGTGTGTGTGTGTGTGTGTGTGTATGTATATATATATATATATATATATATATATATATATATATATATATATATATATATAGTTCCCCTTCACAAGATCGAATGGATGGAAGCTCGAAATTCATAATCTCGAGACCAGAATCTCGAACTTCCATTCACTCAAAATTGTCAATGGGAGCCTTAGGTTTAAAAAAATAAAAAGTTAACTTACCTTATTGCAGAGGGACAGATCTCCCTGTTCCCTAGCAGTTTAAATGTGAATGTTCCGTGACCGCACTATAGCGGAGGAATGGAAAATCTTTTGTTTTGCACTTGCGCATATAGCGCGGAATGGGAGATTTGCCTTTCCTTCACTATAGTGTGATCACGGAGAAGGTATATTTAGGTAGGGGGGTGATTGCAGGGGGGGCAAAGGCACCCTACAAAAACATTTGAAAGGTGTTAATTTTTTTTTTGTCCCTTTCATATGTTCGAGTTTGTCTAAATTCGATATTCTGGTTTCGAGTTTAGAGAAATTCGATCATATGAAGGGGAACCATATATAGATTATATATATATATATATATATATATATATATATACACACACACACACACACACACACACACACACACACACACACACACACACACACACACACACACACACACACACACACACACACACATCATAAGTTACCTTTAGGCAATTTAGTACTTTTTATATATTTATATAGCTATAAATATATGTTTGGCATATGTAATAGACCATACTTTTTCTATGGTCTGGAGTTGCAGGAGGCCAACAAGAGCTTCTTAGTCTGGTCTGTCAGCCATTGGAGGCTTGTTTTTTTACCGCCTTAAAATCTAAACAGACTGGATTACTCCAGTCAGGAATGCTTATGCCTGTAATACATGTAATGTAGTCATTGAGCCTACATTTGCTTTTCTTACTATGGCTATACCTTCAGTGTGATTATTGTCAAAATAAATAAAACATTGGAAGCAGAACAAGTTTCTTGTATAGGTGTTCCTCTAGCTGTGCCCAGCAGTCCCTCTCTTCTGTCTCTTGACACCTTGATGCATGAGGCTTGTGGGCCAGTCATGGTTGGGCATTACCTCCCATCCTCAGTGAGCTTATGCTAGCCTCTTAAATATGAGAAAAAACAAAGTTTGTTTACTGACAGTGGAAGAGAAGCTATCATATAACTGACAAATTACAGTTCACTGTAATCTTTTGAATAGTTCGATGAAGGCCAAATTGCTGCAGAACATATCACCACTGGTTTTGTTTTGGCCTCCTGTCATGGATTTGGACTTGGTTCTGGCAGCTGGCTTGACATTTCCCTGCCTAAAGGGTATAGGGGGCAGATACATCATTACCATGCCATGCTTGGTGATGTCACAGGGTGGTGAGGCATGCTATTACACACTACTCAAAGCAATAAAAGAGGAAGACAGACAAGATGCACCAAGGTAAACTACAACTAAGATCCAGGGTCATAGCGCTCAACAACCTGAGACCACATTGGCTAGAGAAACTAGACTACAAACAAAAAGAAAAACATGTAATTTGCATAAGCACTCACATAAGAGGGGGATCTGTTTAGGATGCGGTATAAAGGTCGGTCACGCCTTGCAATGGTCCAGAATGTTGTGTAAATGTGCAGAATATGCCTTCTATTTTGGTCAGTTCCTCAAAGGTTTTTAAGTACTAGGTTAGCTACCCTTGGGGGCCATTTTAATTCTTGACAATTGTTGAGCTTGAATTAACCGATACCATTTGGTTAGAGATTGGCCTTACCCTTCCCACTGTTCATAATTATATATTAGCCCTAATGAGAATAACTTAGATCATACTACAGACAATTTGAGGAGACCCATGCATGGGATGGAGCAAATAGGAGATGCCTATTTCCATTAATAGTACAGGGGGCCATGGCTCTCAAATATCCAAAATTTTCCCTCATATTTGTGGTTTTCTGACAAAGTCAGGAATGAAGTTATTAAATAATGAGTGGCATTTTAGTTTCAGACTTTATAGCAATCAAAAAATGCAGATGCCAGGCAATAATTTATTGTTTTGATTTGTGGGAGATGACAGGGCACAATCCATTGCCAGCTGATTTGTTTTGTGCAGGAGTTTAATGTGAATTACAGTGCCAGGTAGCAGTGTTTGCTGCATACTGCAGAACTGGAGCTCTACAGGTAGAGGAACCTGAGCAGGAAGCATTGTGAAGTGGCTGGCAGGGACGGTATTTCTTTTTTGCCAGAAATACAAGTGTCTTTACCACAATGCATATCCCACTAGCTGTGAAGGAAAAGATTTAGAGGATAGTGAAAATTGCTGATGGGATGCATAGGATTGTAAAAGCTGAGGCCCTGTGGGTCAAAAATCTAACAACCTCTTTATTAGTGTTGGGTAAAGAATGCAAGTAGTTTGCCCTTGTTGCTACACTTTTTGACTTTCAGAGAAGCTCAGTGGGCAAAGGGAGATAATGTCTGGTTGTAGTATAGCCAGTGCTTTCAGAAATTAAAAGCAGTGGACAAGTTGCTGTGGAGGTATAAGCATGCTTACACTTGGATGGGAGCAATGTTGGACAGGATAGATGGGCAAGCTAGGGGCATAATCAAGAGGGAGAGTCCAGAGTAGGTTGTGTTGTGTTTTCAGTGCAGATAGGTGCATTTGGCATTTTTGCAGGTTTGCATGGGTGTGTTTATACTGTGGTGGCCTGCATCTTACAATGCAGTGTTGCCACAGGAAGGGCAAGTGCAGCTATCTATGTCAGATACTAACAGATCTGGTGGGCTAGTGGAAACAGTTGGCAGAAACATTGGCAGTGGGTGCAGTTCATAGGTTGGTACTAGTCTATCGGCCCTAGGGCCTATATAAGCCTAGCCATAACAATCTCCTGGCTATTTCTTCCCACATCATTTACTTCCCTGGACCCCTGTCTAGCAGGGCGACTGATGTGATCCCCGGGGAGAATTTCCTGTCTCTCATCCAATCGTCATTGTTCATTTTGAAGAGGGCCAAAGAGGCACTCTGCTTGACATGTATGGGCAGTCTATTCCAGAGTCTGGGGAGTCTGTGGGTCACAAACCTATACCTTCAGCATGTTTTGTTTATTGTGATGACAAGGTTTAAATCCCTGGAGCATGTGGCTCTGAGGGATTGGGATTTCTTTAAGTGTAGCTTATCCAACAGCTCTGGGTTTGACATGGCCTTGTATGTTAAGCAGAGATCGCCTATGAGTAGATGATATGCAACAGAGTATAGCTGGAGTTTTTTAAGACAGTCAGTGTAGGGCATCTGCTTTAGACCTGTGATTCTTTTAGGGAGGTATTTCTGCAGCCTTTCTAGTTGTTGCAGATGTTTTGAGAAGTACATACCAAACGGGGCACTGTATTCTATAATAGGTCTAATGAGGGATGAGTATAGTAGGACAATGACCTCCTTTTTTCTGGATGAAAAGCCCTTAGTAATGACGTGTGCCACACAGAAGGATTTCCTGACTGTTGTGGCGATGTGGTTATTGAAGGTGAGACCACTGTCCACCTGTGTCCCTAAGTCTCTTATCAGACTTTCGGTTTCTGCCCCTAAGCCTCTTATCATACTTTCAGTGTTTAGTGTACTGCCACCTATGTGGTAATTCACGGGTACATGTTTTTTCCCAAAGGGGATAACTATACATTTCTTGGCATTGAGCATGAACCCATGGCTCTGGCACCAATCTATTTCTGTAAGACTCTTTTGCAGAGTTTCCACATCATTTGGGGATTCAATAAGGGCCCCTAGTTTGCAGTCATCTGTGAACTTTGTTAGCCAGAGTCCCTTCGTGTTGGCCTGTACTTCACAGAATTAGATGCCAAACAAGAGCGGTCCCAAGACTGAATTCTGAGGTACTCCACTTACCACTTGTTTTGAACTGGATTTGGAATAGGCTACATTTACAGTGTGGGTTCTGTCAGTAAGCCAGTTGGCAACCCATCGAGTGATGTAAGGGATTAATGCCCAGCTTAGTAAGTCTATCTATGATACCAGAGTGGAGGATGGTGTCAAAGGCCTTGGTGAGGTCCAGATAGGCTGTGTGGACCGTCGTAACCTCGTCCACAGCTCTGGAGACTGATTCAAAGAAGTCAATCAGGTTCAGGAGCAAGTTTGGCCCTTCACAAACCCAAACTGGATGGGGTGCAGTGTTTGAAGGTTGCCAATGTCTTTGTTTATAAGTTCCATAATAATACATTCCATGGCTTTGCAGATCAGGCTCATCAGACTGATGGGGCGGTAGTTCCCGGGATCCAAGGTGGATACCCCCTTGTGGAGTGGGATAACTGTAGCTGTGCACCACTCATTGGGCATGAAGCCTGAGGTGAGGCTATGATTAAGCATGACACTTAGGTGAGGTGCCAGTTCATTTTGTAGTTCATGTAGTACACAGCCCGGGATGTCGTCTTGTCCCATGGATACTGTATTCTTAGGTTTGGAGAGTGTGTTTTTTACCTGTGTGGCCATTATTACCAGAATTTGACAATCTTCCGTTATTGAGATGGGCCGTATAGGGGGTGAGAGGGGGGTGAATTGATCTGCCAGGATATTGGCAATATCCTTGGGATCAGTATATTTAATGCCATTCTGTTGTAGCTCAGAGCAGATCTGAGCATTGCCATTTAGATTATTGACATAGTTATAGAATGCCTTGGGTTATCTTTGGAATCTTTGGCAATTTTAATTTTCATAACTAGCTTTGTAGGATTTTATGAGGGATCTCAGCTTCTTACTGAGGCTGGTAAGGGAGTTTTTTGCATCCTGGGATTTTCCTCTTTTATGCAACAGTTTCTTCCTTTTGTTGTAAAGTTTGTTTATGGCAGGGGACCACCAGATTGGCTTCTTTTTTTGGAGAAGAGCATCTTAGTTCTATTTGGGATAGCACGATTCATGCATGAGTGGATGTGCACGAACAATGCCTTAGAGTAGGATTCAGCAGTCAAACTTTCGGTTCCTGTCTGCATGGGTGTCATGAAGTTTGTCACTTCTGACTTGAGCAGCATGAAGTTGGCTTTGGAGAAGTTTTTTTATGGAGGTTTCCTTACTGGGGGATGGGGTGGGATGTGGATGTTAAGGGTGATTAGCTTATGGTCCGACCTGACCAACACTGATTTCCCATGTTGGTAATGACCAGATCTAGGATATTGGAGCCGCTGGTGGGTCTATGGATTAGTTGATCCAGGGCATTGGAATTTATGAATTCCAATAACTGTTGGGCAAAGGTGTTGGTACACGAGTATTTTTCCCAGTTAATGGTAGGGTAGTTGAAATCACCCAGTATTAGGGTGTTTGGTTATATCTTAATATTTTCCAGTATATTTAGAAAGGTGTACAGAGAATCTTGGGGCATGGTGGTGGATATGTAGCAAGCTACAATTTGGATTGCAGTCTTAGCAAGTGTTAGCTGCACCTGGAGAATTTCAGATGCATTGTGTTGGGCAACTAGCTTGGTGGTGTGAATATCCTTGGTGAATATGGACACTCTTCCACCTTTAGTGTTTCGGTCCTTGTTTGGTGGCTGAAAGTGTTGTAAGAGTTATAGCCTGATATTGCAGGGGTGCCCTCTGGAGCCTTGAACCAGGTTTCAGTTACTGCACAGATATCGATGTTCTCCATTTTTAGGAGTGCCTCAAGAGAATGCATTTTGAGGTTTAGACTTCTAGATTTGAGTAGCATTACCTTCAGAATTTGCATGCTTGTACCTGTTATGGTGGTGGTTTTGTCCTTTGAACTTTGCCTAAAAAAAGCACTATAGGGGTGGCAAGAGCCATAGCCAATAACCTGAATCCTAGGGGCGACAGGTGCAGACCATCTCTAGAAAAGCATTATGGTCTGTTGATCATGTCATCCCAGGCAGACAGATACTGGATCCCGTTTGAATGACACCAAAAGCTTAGCCAATTGTTGAAGTCAATCATTTTGTCCTTATATTGTGGTATCATTCTGGGCAAAGGCAGGATGCTACTCAGGGCTAGGGTCATACCTGCCTGGGCCACATGATCCGAGAGCTCTTCCACGTCTCTTTTCGTGTAGTCCAGGGAGGTATGTCTCAAGTCATTCACTCCAACATGGACAATGAGAGAGTCATATTTGTACTTGTTGTAGAATGACTTGAGTGCACGCATTATGTGGTTGATCCTGGCACCCGACAGGCAGCTGACTGTAATTTTCTGCTTTTTCAGCCTGGTGAGTGGGACATCAGTGTGCCTGACTATAAAGTCACCTATGACTAAAGTGTTAGGTACGTTGACTTGCCTTGGGGGCTGATGCTGGATGGCACACTGGTGTTGTGAGCTATGTGACACTTAGGTTGTGATTGGTGTTTGTTTGCATTTCAGCTTCAGAAGTCCTTGTTGCTTGGGCAGGTTACAGTTAAGGGCCTCCACTTATGTGGATTTAATGTTGCTATGTGTGGGTGTTGATGGTGTGGGTTTAGAAGGGCTATGTGTTGCTTGAGGTATAGTGCGGGTGTTAACCTTCTCCTCTTGACTGTCTAGCACAATCTTGGGTGGAGAGAGCTTTGCTTCCAGTTTGGCAATGTAAGTGCATCTCTTACAGTTTGCAGTGTTGGGTGGTAGGAGGAGAGGGTTGTCTGTGTACATGAGGAAATTGCTGCATTGCCCCAGTATGCCCAGATTCACCAGGTGGACAGGAGAAATCACCAGAAGCTGCCCCTTGGACATGCCTGGTTTGGTGCTTTTTTTGTAAAGTACAGGAACTGTTTTGCCTTGCCTTAGCACGGTATTTTGCAATTATAGGCTTTTTAGGGTCTGCAATTAATTTCTCCTTATTAACAAGGAGAGTTAAGTGCTTGTATCAGTTTAAGGCTTCCTAGTGCTTTCCAGTAGGTGTTAGAGCAAGTGCTAGTCACAGGGATGCTTAAAGGTAAGATGAAAAAAAAGGTTTATCTTAAACACTGCAGTATGTGCACTAGATAAGGTAGATGTGAAAGTAGGTAACTTAAGTTTTAACTGTCTAAAAAGTTAAGTTTCAGTGGAGTGTCACTATTTTTAAAACAGCAAGATAGATTGAAAGGGGGTGGTCACTTTTGTATTCTGGTACTATGGAATACAGTAGGATTGCCAATAAATGTAAATAGTTGAAGGGGAGTGATTTCACAAAATGATAATTGTGTGCTTACTCACACAAGCCAGTGAAATCAGAGAGGAAATGAGGTATATGGTCAAATTAATATAAGAGGCAGGCAACTAGAAAGACAGTGGTATTTATGAACACAACCGTAAGCGGGTGGGAGAGTGGAGAAAAAACTTTATGCCTGACTCACAAGAGACAGAGCTGTGGTCTCTTTTGAAGTTTTAGTATGCAGTTAAAAGCAGAATAGAAGTAAAATACAAGGTAAAGACAACAAAACTCAGTATTCAAAATATAAAAAGGTAATAAAGTAATACAAAATACAACAAATAAAAAGCAAACTAACCTTTCCTTCACAGCAAAGTGTATCAGAGCCTGGGTGAGCCTTTCTAGTGTAAGTGGAATTTTGTCTTTTGGGAGGGCTGTGTGGTTGGCCCTGCATTCCCCTAGCAGAGTAAAAGTTTTGATACGACTTCTGCAGGGTTACCTGGATAGAAAGGCAGCCTGGAATCTCCTGCAGTGCTTTACAGCAGGTTTTGTAATTAAATCTCAGGTGCACATGGGTGACACAGCTGACACAATGCTTAAAGTCATCAACTCCCATGCACTAGGTACATGGTTAAATCCTGACCTCTGACCAATAGCTGTGTGGAGTTTGCAGAGTCTTCCTGTGTCTCTTTGAGGTTTCTTCCAAAAACATGATGGGTGTTTCCACCTAAACTTACCCAATAATAGAGTTGTAGGCTGCAACACAGACTCTAGATTGTGTCTATGGGTGGAAGAGTTATATAGCCACTTGGGCATCAGTTGTGGTGCACAGTATCCGTTAGGTAGCAGATTGTGGATCACAGAATGCATGTCATGTTGGGGCTAGCCACTCAATGGCATAAAAAGTCCCTTTAGGTGATTTGGTAACATTGACTAATTTTGACAAAAATAGGCATGGGAATTTGCCAGTGATACATGGGTTGAGGTTATGGACTACATAGAGCTATGCTAATGATAGGAGGGATATAGTTTCCCCTATTGGACAGTTTGTGCAGGACATAAAGCCTAGCAGCCCTGAGTCAATAAGCTACTGGCTGACCAGTGTTAAGTTGCCTAGTTTAGGTAACCCGGGATAGCTCTGTTGAGTGAAAGCTGGACGTAAAACAAATCAACCTGCCAAACATGAACCAAGGATTGCTACACTCAGTATAGATTCGTTGACAGGATGCAGCTTGGATGTGGGTCACATGATGGTAAAGAGGAGGCTGGTTACAAGATGGTAGAGCAGTGCAGCAAAGTCACGTGGCTTGGGATCCAGAGTCATCTATTATGTTGGAGAACAGACTAGAGGTAAGTAGGAATTATGATGAGGGAGAGGTTTCTAAAGATGGTTAGGCATGGTATCAGAATTAGTGACAGCCGCACAGCCATTAGACTCCATTGTAAGGAAAGGGCAGTATTCATAATCTCAGCCTATGACCCTCAGCAGGGCTGCAATAACAAGGAAAAGAGTGCATTTGGACAGCAGCTGCAGGACCTATTAGATAAAGCAGGACAACATGAGATGGTATTGACAATGGCGGACCTCAATGCACATATATGGACAGACAGAACATGATATGAGGACTGCCTGGGTTATCATGGGTAAGACAATAGGAATAAAAGAAGAATGGCCATTAAAGACTTCTTGACAAATGGCTTAATGATGGCCAACACACAATTCAGCAAGACAGACCATCACAATATCACATACAAGAGTAGACAACATGCAACTTAGGTAGACTTTCTTCTAGCAAGGAAAGGGACTGGGCTAGACTCAGCCTTGCAAAGGCAATCCCAAACAGAGTATTTGTCTCACAGCATAAACCAATGATTGAGAGAATCAGCTGCAGGCAGTGGTCACAGAAGGTTCTATGGCCAACATAGATTAAACTGACGAGTTGGGAGCTGACTGGAGAGAAAGCACAAGAGTTCATGGAAACACTAAGGGCTCTGACACCTCAAAGATAAAGAAAGAGTGGAGTTAAAAAGAATGGTAACATTCCATCAGTCAGTAAGGAGTGTGTGTGTGTGTGTGTGTGTGTGTGTGTGTGTGTGTGTGTGTGTGTGTGAAATGCCCTAGTTAGGGATGGCAGGTTAGTTAATTTGCTCAGGCTCAAACCCTATACCTTGCTTATAGGAGATGAGCCTGTATCGTCTACAGCAACTGACAGTCTATTCAAAAGTACGGGTTTTAGTGCATTTTCAAGGAAGTGTGAGCTTCAAAAAAAGAGAAACATTTACTGATGCTCATGCTAAGGCTGTTTTCAAAGTGCAACAGGTTTTTTTTAGCAAATGGTTTGAGCAACAGAATTTGAAAACAGTGTTAGAAGAACAGATAACATACTTGCTTTTTCCATGCAGATGGCCGTGGGTTATACTTCCACACAATGCAGATGGATTGCTGACACTGTGTTTTCTTTAAGGGGGTGGAGGTGCTGCAGTCATGAGCGTGTCCTCCTTTGGATGAGATGCCTGTTGACTATGAACCTCTTATTAGTTTGTCATCCATTCCCAATCGCAACAATACCAGCTTAATATGTTTTTTAATGTAACCTAAGACATACCGCTCAACCTCTTAGAACAAGACATCTGGAAAAAGCTACAAATAATGGAGGACAAATGACCAAAAATAGGGACACTTATTAAATACTGCTTTTACAGACTTACAAAGTTTACAGAATAACAGGCTTTGTATTAGCATGAATTTTCTGAAGGATATGAATTCTGAAAATTAAACGTCTGCCATTATTTTCTGACTTCAGTACTCAATGATTTGTCAGTGATTTGCCAGAAAACTACAATTTTATGGGTAATGGACCAGAAATATGAGTCAAAAATCTGGACATTCTGTGAAAATCCGGACAGTTGAGAGCTATGCCAAGGGAATTATTCTTCAGGGTGGCAGCAGTGAATTTATAAATGAAACAGGAAAATATAAAGTTGTTTGCTAGCAGCAACCCCTTCATTAGTAACAGATCTCTTTAATATGGAATTTTCAGATGTCTTTTACTTCTGCAAAGATTGTGCATATTGAATGATATTGAGTGGCCTTTTATGGTTGAAATGTACAGAAATGGGCAGTTTTATCATTATTGTTCATATGTTTTGTTTCAGATTACTGGAAAAATGTTCAGAACTACAAATTTGAAACAAACTCTAACAAGCGGTGCTGCGTTATACAATAAATATGATTTAATACAATCATGAAAGTGAATCAAAGAGCACATTCATGTTTATATGGTCCTAAAAATGTGTGAAAGGGGCCTATGGTTTGAAAACAGCCCAATGGTAAACTTTATCCATCACTGGCCAGTTTCACTAAATTTGGGTTTCAAGAGCAGAGTAGTTTACTGTTAATACTAAGTCTGTTTTTTGCTGTTGTGACCGTGACTTTCTGAACTTTGAATTTATAGTACTTCTGCATTTTATAACACAGGTTAGGTTCAGGCTTGCTGAATCTAGACTGTTTGGTATCATTTGAGCACTAAAACTAGCCATTTTACATTAAGAAGCCCATTTGTGCGGGATGTGTTCAGTTTACCTGAACTGCTCAGAGATTACATCACTGCTCTGCGAGCAACTCAGCTGTGCATTGTGAAGCATTGACACAGTTTTCTTCCTCTAGCCCTCCAAAGAATAACCATTTTTTTGTTAGTCTTACAGCAAAACTTGGTCCATCTAATTCAGTCCCCACTAATTACTACAGTATATACCTGCCATAATGGATGGACAGTTTCCCACCATTTCTCCTGCCAGCCTGATTGACATCAGCTATTCTGAGGCAATGTAGCAACTGCCTCTTGTATACTGACAGCCAGTTACTCCTAAAACAAACAAATCCAGCATGAGAGAGATGCATCTATACTATGAATGTGGGATCAGTTCTGTCACATAATAACAAACCTGATATCAAACAGGTTGCCTGCACATATACTTCACCTCTTGCACATAAGCTCACAACACATAAACACACATATGTACTCACTGGAGGTACCCACTAGAAGCCTACCTAAAGATCAGAGACCTCCCAAGCTCAAACCTAATGCCTGCACCACAGACCCAAAAATATCCACTACACGTAATACACATAAACAGTATCTCAACCAATAAGCCACTAAGGCAAAACACCTCAAAACCAAATATCTTGCTCATAGGTGACAAACTTCCAATTCACATAAAACAGAGCTCTTCAATGACCCTATTTAAGCATAACAGAAAACTGGATGGGAGACCATATGTTTACCCCAGGGGTGTCAACTAAGTCCCTCTTGGATAAGGACAATTGGTGCTGATCATGGACTCATGGTGTAAATATAGACCATACAACTTGGTCAATAAGAGATGAAGGGTATAACATAGCTAGGCTTATAAAGGCCCTAGGGCCAATAGCCTAGTAACCTCCTATGAACCTATACAAGTATGAACAATGTTCAAACTCACAGAGGGGTTCCCAGTAGGAGTGGGTGTACAACAGGATTCAGCTCTAAAACCACTGCTGTTCATACTGTTGATGGACTGCATTAGTAAACAAGTAGGAGAAGACAGATCAACAGTGTTGCTGTATGCATAGGATGTGTCATTACAGGCAAACTTCAACAAATGACAGGGGAATGGAATGCAAAACTGAAGCACACAGGATAATGCTGAGTACAGATAAGATAGTTGGATCAGAAGCCGACAATTGAGATAGAATTGAAAATAGTGGAACAGATTGACAGCATCAAGTGTCTTGGAGGGGGAGTTCAAGAGAAGGAAAGTCTGAATGGATAAGTCAAAGCTAGTGTCAGAAGGGCTGCAGTCAACTGACACAGTGTGACAAGGGTAGTGCGTGACAGAAAAAGCCAAAGAAGCAAAAAAGTAAGTTGCACAAAACACCTGTACAGTAATGCCAGAGGAGTTGAGGAAGCTAAAGTTGATGGAGATGAAATACCTGAAATAGGTGGCATGATGCACACTGTAGAACAGGCTAAGAAATTAGGTCATTAGAGCACAGGTCCAAGTAGCACCAATTGCAGAAAAGGTCAAAGAGAACAGATTATGAGGTCTATCATATGTGTAAGGAAAAAAATGACAATCTGGTGAAGTGTGTGGGAAAGACAGGAAGAAAACAAGAAGAAATGAAGACATCCAGCAAAAAGATGGATGGATTGTGCAAGAGAGTCAAAGAAGGTAGGAGGGTGGTACTGAATCTATAGGGATAGCATGTTAGTGAAGCACTTCACCTCCATGTAGAAAATATAAAAAAGGGGATTGTTGATAATCAGGGGATTATACCAGGGTATACAGCAAGCTGAAGTCAGTAGAGGGTAGAGAGGCAGTGACCCACACATTTGTGGATGACGAACTGCAGGTAGGCAAGGTTTTAGAACTTTTAAGTGTCCACCTTTGATTCATTTATGATTCCCCACTGAACTTGGATCCAGAAAACAGACCTGGTGAATTTCATCTTATTCATCAACTCTCATTTTCAGAGGCCAGTTCAGTTAATAACTCTATTGCTAAGCATGATTAAATTTGCTTCACTGGAAGAAGAGGTGCAGTTAATTTGGGGATTTTCTGACCCTTGGTTGTCAGAACTCAAGACTGAGTAAACTTTTCAGTTGCTTCCCATATGGAAGCAAGACTTGCCTCTCCTGGGCATGCATAAACTGGAGAAGTTTTATTTTGACAAAGGCTATATCTATGGGCTGTGCTGTGGCTTCTCCCATGTATATGAGATTTAGCACAGCATAGAACTTGCTTTTGGGACGCTTGGGTATCAGGACTGAAAGTGGTGCACTACTTAAATCATATTGTTTTGGTAGACAAGGGGAAAGAAGCAGTTGAGAATGTTTTTTTGCCTTTTTCTGCAGCAGCGGGATGAAATGGGAGTGCCCCTAGCAGAGAGTAAACAAGAAAGGCTAGCTATAGTTCTACTTTCCAGAGCTTAGAATTTGATGCTGAGTTAGGCTTCTTTCAATTCCTGAGGGAGTAGATAGTTAAGCTGAAGACCAAGATCGCAGGCATGATAAGCAAAGAGTAGGGTAGGGCTAAGGACATGATGGATGTGCTAGGGGTACTGAATGTTGTAAGCTGAGCCAGAGGGCCAGAAAGAGCACTTCACAGGTTGGTAGCTATTTTATTAAGAGGAGCTAGCTACAAGCATCATCAGATTGGGTGCCAGTAATTTGATCAATAGTACGATTATCAAGTGCTAAACGATCAGACAGATGAGACAACCTTTGCTGACAATGAAGTTTTCTTTTTCCTCCACTGTTGTGCAACCTCAGAATATGTATATTTTAGTTTAGGCAGTGGGTGCTTGCCTTACTGCCAAAAAAAAGGACAAAAGAAAAAAAGTTACCTCTGAGGTTCGGAGAAAGTTGTGTCACTCATTTGAGATTGATTAGGTTAATCTAACTAAACTAAAAGAGGAAATGGACCTTCAGATGTATACCCACAAACATTTTTAAGTGCCCTTTTGGCAAGGGGGTTGTGTGTTCTATAAGAAGATGCAGATTTCCAGAGATACAGCTCGGGGGGCTAAGTATGGGGGCATATTTCAAGGGCAAATGGATTTCTGAAAGGTGGCCATTGGACTGGCCATCAGAGTTGAGGAAAGATGTTAACTTTCTGGAGCTTATTCTCATTTGGGAGGTTACCACAGTTTGACAAAAATATATGAGCATTAGGAAGTGTATTTTCCTTTCTGATAACTTAGCCATAGCTCATTATTTGGCAAAAAGATCAACCAAGTCCTTGTAAGTGCATTAATTATTGAAGAGGTTTGTGTAGTAGTGGCTTAGAATTAACATTTTTTCAGCTAAAAATATTAATTTCCACAGATTTCAGGAGATGGATCCAGGAGCACAGGTGAGTCCAGTGGCGGTATAAGAGGTGTGGACAGATGGGTAGGTGAAGCAAGGTGGTTAGTTCAGCAACCATGTGCTAAGTCAACTAGGGAATCTTATAGTGCAGCCATGGCTACAGTTGTGGATTTTCTAGACAGAGTACTGAGGGAAGAGCAGATATTGTGAGTGCAGCTTTGGGTAGGTATTTAGTCTACAGGTGGAATCATGATGACAGCATGAGAACCATTAGGGTAACTTTGGCAGCATTAATCACTGCAGCCAGATATTCAAGTGCTTGGACTTGAAGCATTAGTATATTTTGAGAATTTCAAAGGGGGAAATTTTGAGATGTATCAATACTTTTTAGGCTTCCTTTTATGAAGCACATGTTGCTGTCTTCAATGAAAGGTTTCTGATATAGTCAGTCCTTATGATATATATTCTTTATGGTTGTCACTGTTGGTTTTCATGTATGTGAGGATTTTCAAGTGAGTAAGTTTTGAGGCAATCTTCAATGGAGAGATGAATGTACTATCAAGACAAAAGTGCTGATTTGGTTAAGTCATTCCAAAGTAGACCAGGTAAGTAGAGGGCACCAAGTGATACTGCTATGTCTGGTGGTCAGAGGACTAGTCCATAAAAATAGCAGCAGGTAAACCAGAGGATTTTGTATTTCAAGAGCAGGAAGGTAAGAAAGTATCTGTGGGACAGTTTGCTCACATGCAAAGATGAGCCTTGAGGAAAGGTGTTCTTACTTACACATTCTGGAAATGTAGTGTGTTCTATCTAGCTTCATAAGGCAATCAACTGAGGTTACAAAGTGAGCTGGGCCATGGGTGCCTAATAACTTTCTGTCATATGTTAGACAAAGACAGTTATGAAAAAACTGGGTTTCTTGTTGCAGATTTAGATTTACACTTGGTTTTCTTTTACAGGAATGAAGAAAGGTGTTCTGTTGGGCTATTTAATTATTTTCTGAATTAGTAAGTGAGCAGCAGTGTGGCCTGGGGGATTGTTTTGGGGCCTTTATCCAGCAATTTTTGAAATCACTAGGAAAAGATACAGAGGATTGCACTGGGATCAATTGGTGCATATGCTGGAATAGATGCAGGCTGTGTATGAAATGGCAAGCCACAGTTTCTGGTAATACATTTAGAGGGAAAATAATTTGGGTCTGGAGCCCAAGCTGAGACTTCTTTAAGGACCTGATGGTGATTAAATAGAAGTTTATGAGGTTGAGTACTAATCTGATCCACCATTATCCCGAGAATGTCTTGGAGACCTATTGTTAGTTTTAAGGCAGTTGAAACTGCAGGGAGGTTTGTTAACCACAAAGTGGCTAGTGTAAAATCTGCATGAAGTTTTGTGGTGCTTGAGCATTAGGACTTTGCAGTTGTGGGCCAAATATGGGATAGAATTGATGATGTACATCTGTACATCTTAATCACAATGGGTTGGATCTATTTAACATGCTATTTAGTCTGTTAGAGAAAGAAAGGAGAAACAGACTGCCTTTCAGCCAGCCTGGTGGATGGAAGAAGGTATCATCCCTTCTGAAATCGGGAACTCAGGGTTGTGGAGGTTTACTGTTAATGTAAGCTAATCTCAGCCTGTTTGGCACTGAGGTTAGGAGCGTGTCTTCCCACCGTCGATCACTATAGTGAGAGTCACATATTATGGGGGGGGGTAAAAGAAGGGATTTTCCATTCTGAATAAAGAAAGTCATTCTTCCTCCGTTCTTTCCTACTAGTTTATATAGAGTGATTAGTGGCTTATGCTGCTCATGAAAGGGCTCAAGAGCAGTGTCCTAATGCTGCTGCTGTGGCTAGATTACGAAGGTTGGCATTCTGCCACATTGCCACAAAGTGGTATTTTGAATGTTTGTTACTACCTGTTGATTGTCCTTATCTGAACTGAGTAACATTTCTTCTAATGTATCAGTTTGTTTGCAATAAAATTTGGAAGCACTATCTATGCTGGCATCATTATTTGAGCTGAACATGGGATTTGTGGGCAATACATATTTACATACACATGCGCGTACACACACACACAAACACAATGTTCTTGCTGGCATGATAGCTGGAGATGATCCATGCATTACACTTGAACTGAAGTCTCCAAGAACAAGATTATAATGGAGTATAATGCCCCTTTGGTATCTAACCAGGTATAACCAAGAAATGGAATGTCCACAGAGGTTCCTCACTAAAAGAATGCAGGGCATAAGTAAAATGTCCTATGCAGACTGCCTCTAAACCCTATCCCTGTATTCTGTCTCCTATAGGCTATTGAGGGGAGATCTATGCCTGGCATACAGGGCATTGTCAGACCCTACTCTGATGGCCTCCTACATATCACCAAAACAAACAGCACCAGAATTACCCATTTTAAAGACTTAAACCTTGCCTGTGATATGAACAGGACCTGTGGGAGAGACAGGTATGTATCCCAAAGACTACACCATCTCTGAAACAAGCTCCCCTTTCATGTGGAGCAGAGTTTCTCAATAATCCAATTCAAGTGTAACTTGGACAATTTGATGGGGAAGAGGAAATTCATCCCTGGCTTGGAACCTATGTCTCTAATGGGCACAGGTAACCTGTCAATGGTTCATCTCCCAGGGCCCTGCTGCAAATGTTTCATCTCCCAAGCCCCTGCATAGACTTATCAAGGGTACCAGAACTTATCAGAGCTTTGGGATGCATGGGTAGGCTAAAAAGGCCCTTGTGGATGTTAGCCTAGTAAACACCTTTGAACCTATAATTGATGGGGTCTTGGAACATTTTCAGGCATCACTGATAAAGTTTTTAATAAAAACAAAAACATGAACTATATGGAACCTCATTAACTGAAACAGATATACAAAACAAACTGTATCAGACAGGAAAAGGTAGCAAGTTTACATTAAGCCATTTACTGTATTCATAACGTGTCCGATGGTTGATGCTAAACATTTATTGTATAAAGTAACTGCATGACTGCACTTAGCATACAAGACATATTTACTAATTTCATCCTAAACATAATTATAATGTATGAAATATTTGAAACACCCTGTTTTGAAAAATAACCATGTTCATTTAAACATGAAAAATTCTTGCATTCAGCAGTTCGCTAACTGTACTCCTTGTAAAACAGTCAGCACCTCTAATGCTGAGCTCCTTGTAATCCAAAACATAAAAAGGAACCTCTAACCTGGAATATTCATCTGTTTTTATTCTGCTCATTTAACCTTCTTCTCTTTCAGCTGTTCCCATTAGGGGTCACCACAGTGGATCATCTGTTTCCATTTCTTCCTGTCCTTTGCATATTGCTCTGTCACATCAACCGCCTGCATGTCCTCTCTCACCACACCCATAAACCTTATCTTAGGCCTTCCTCTTTTCTTCTTACCTGGCAGCTCCATCCTTAGCATCCTTTTCCCAATATACCCATCATCCCTCCTCAGCACATGTCCAAACTAACGCAATCTCGCCTCTCTGACTTTGCCTCCAAACCGTCCAACCTAAGCTGACCCTCTGATATACTGAGTCCTAATGCTGTCCATCCTTGTCACACCCAGTGCAAATGTTAACATCTTTAACTCTGTCACTTCCAGTTCTGACTCCTGCCTTTTTGTCAATGCCACCGTTTCCAACCATTCTTCTTATTTAATGCACAATTGAAATTCAATAGATGCAGTTAAGCAATACCTCATGATATTTAAGGATAAAATTGCATACTCAAGTACTCTTATGTTTTAGAATTAGCTCCACAGTTTCCTGCTAGTTCACTTTATAAAGCTCTAAATACAATAACCAAAATTCATTAACAGAGACTTATTACTTGTTCTTTAATTGAAACACAGTATGCATTGCCACTCCAATCAACGGTACAAGAAAGAAGGAAACTTATAGCAACAGCAACAAATATATTACAAGGCACCGGTGGGTAAAAGGAGTACTACAGCCCATCCTGTCATACTCGCACTCTCTCTCCTCTACGAACCTTTACTTTTCCTTGCCATTTAGAGCAGATCAGAATAACTTGTAGCTTTCACATAAAAAATTGCAATCTGCCACTCCCTAGGATCTTCTCCTGCAACAACATTACAAAACCAAAATCTCTAGTAAGAGAAGGTACAGTTATGTAAAATCTTACCATAACAGTAGATGTCCTTCTCTTTACTGTTGTTGTCTTCTTCACCTAAAGAATCTCTGCCAAGACAGCCCAACATCCAGCCAGTATACCAAAGCCTTTGGTTCTTATAGGCATCATACATCACATATATGCTCCCCGTGCAAGGTATAGGGCATAAAGGTGATATGTGGATGCAGACACTCCTAACTGAAAATGCCCCTGGATGGAGCAGAATGCCCAAAAGGACAATGAAAACATGTGCATCCAGAAGGTTAAAAAGGAAGATGATGATGATGAGCCCCTAGGCCAGGTGGGCAAGACAAGGATAGGGCAAGAACTAGAATACAGGAGGTAGGGAGCGAATACTGCACCAGTGAAGAGAAGGACATCTACCGTTATGGCAGGATTTTATACAATCATACTATGTCCTTTCATATCACTGTTGCAGTCTTCTTCACCTAAGGGAGAGTACAAGAGTTCAAGAGAAGCCTGGGAGAAGGAATGGTAAAGAGCAACCCTCTACAAACCCACACAGGATATCCCTGGCAAAGCTTGCGCTGGCTCTGAAAATAACACCTAGCTTGTAATGTTAAGTAAAAAGTATGGACGGAGGACCAAGTGGCAGCCTTAGGGATGAAACTGGTATACAGACCCTTGACATTTTCCATGAAAAGAATAACAAAAATAAATGGTCTTAGAAATCCAGGAGGAGATGGTTTGCGTAGAAACAGTTAAGCTCAAAGTCCTGGGATGAAAGGAAATGAAAAACTGCTCAGAACTGCAAATAACTAGTTTTATCCAAATAATATCAGAGTTGTCTATGCAAATCCAAGGTGCGAAGAAGTTTCTCCATAGCAGACTGTGGAGGAGGAAAAAAAAAGGAAGATGAAAAGACTGATTAATTGACAGCTCATTAACCGCCTTGGGTATAAATGAAGGATTAGTACAGAGAGACACCCTGTCTCTGCGGGGAACTAAGAAAGGAAGAGTAGCAATGAGATCTTCAAGTTCAGCTGAAATGAGAGCCAAAACAAGAACATTATTCCAAGTACAGTGCTTTAGGGAAGCTTTTGAAGCAGGCTCAAAAGGAGCCTGAGTCAATTTATTCTGCCTTCCTGGGAGACCTGCTCTGAAGGATGCCTTTAAGAAATTGCTTGACCTCAACCCTAGAGGCCAGTGGAGGAATCAACGGCAGACAAGCAGAAACTGATGACAGGTGAGCTATGACTGAAGAATATGCCAACCCAGTTTGCAGCAGATCACACAAGTAAGACAGAGCCAGGGTAAACTGATGGCAAGAGAAGCACTAGACAGAAAATCTCCTGTGGTGATTGACCCTGGCCAACTGGGAAAGAAGGGGGAACCGATGTGTCTGGGTGAAAAGGGGGAGTCACTAGCAAGATTTTGGGAGAGTTCTGCTGGATCTTGTGCAAGACACACTCTTGACAAAAGAGGAAGGGGAGGGAAGGGGTACATAAACATCCCCTTCCAAGGAAAAAACAGGACAACCACTTTCCAAGCCAAGAGAAAGTTCTCTGTTCAATGGGAAGGCAAAAAGAATCGACCTGAGGAAAACCCCACTGATGGACAATGCCTGGGAACACCTCTGTAAAGCATCCACTCATGAGTTTGTGTGCTGGGCCTGCTCAAAATGTCTGCCACTAGATTGCACTCTGTGGTAATATAAACTGCCTGAATAGCCACTTGATACTTGATATATCCCAGACCTGAAGAGCTAGTATACAAAGAAGAAAATACCTTGTACCTCCTTACTTGTTGACATACTATACCACTGCAGTGGGGGGTCTGTGAACATTTTGAGGGGCCTAGGATGAAAGAAGAAATGAAAAGCCTGAAGAGCCAGAAAAAGAGCCTTTGTCTCCTTTATGTTGATGTAGTCTGACTTCAAATGAGGAAAGCAGAGACCTTGAACCTTGAGGAGACCACAGGAGTAACTCTACTCACTGTCTGTGGGGTCTGTAAGGAGCTACTGAATTGGAAATGGAGCTTGAAAGGGAAGCCCTGGATTTAATGAAAGATTATGAATCCATCACTGAAGCTTGAGGTTGAGATAAGGAAAGAAAGGTACTGGGAAATCCAGGGAATGGCAATGTTGAAGCCACACTGACTTGAGGTACCACTGATGCTTCCTCACATGGATCCTGGTGAGGGGAAGCATGGGAATGGTGAAAGCCATGAACCAAAGAACTCTGAGAAGTTCCCTGGTTGTGACAGCCACCAGAGGAAGAAGAAATTGGAAAAAGACAATTAGAGAGACAGCCTTGGGGGCAGGTAGGGGATGCCAGCTTGGGAACTGTCTGAAATATATAGCTGAGGAAAATATGATGCTTAGAAGGCATCAGAACTCTGCAAAAGCAATGACAGAAGAGAGACATTTGGTGAATACCCTTGAGACAGTAGACAGTCCAGAGAGCAAAGCAGAGAACTGAAAAAGCAAGCAAGAGACAGAAAAATGCCTTAAGACACGATGGCTAGGGATGTGAAGGTATGCATACTTTAGATCTAAAGAGACCAGGAAGGCCTGGGCAAAAGAAGGGGAACTAATGTTTCCAGTGATAACATCCAAAGGTGAGGAAGTTTGAGAATGGTGTTCAGCAGGGAAAGCTCCATAACTGGTTTCCAAGTACACTCCTTTCATGGGACCAGAAGCATCCTGGAGTAAAAATCCCTTCCCTATCTGGGCAGGAAGAATAGCTTGAATGGCATCCTGAGAGATAAGACAGTGAAGAACTTCAGGGAAAAATGACAGCTGTTTTTGAGGAGGTTTAGGAATGCATGAAAAGGGGGGGGGGGGGTTCCAACCCGTGAAATGGCATTGGTGGATAATGGATACAATTCCAAGAGTCTGAAGTGATTGGAAGCCAGTTTGGAAGAGTCAGGGACAAATGTAAGGAGAAGGGAACCTGTATGAGTGGAAGAGGAAGCAAGCTGATAAATAGGGCCTGGTCTATCCTGGAAAGGAGATTTCTTGGAGGCAAGAGTCTGACCAAACATAGCAGGAAGAACATGCCCAAAACCCTTCTTGCCCTTAGGAGAATGGCAAGATTGTCTGGAACAAAAGCAGGGATAATTCCTCTGAAATTTGGAAATAGGAGATACAAAAATATGTTTCATCTCCTGCAAGGCTTTAATCATGTCCTGGAGAGACTTAAAATGTTCAACTGCAGCAGAACCAACAATACTTTTATTATCCAGAGGATCATCCAAAGGTTTGGCCTTAATGTCATCAGACAAAAGCCTGAAGATGAAGCCAAGAATAATGTCTCATAATTGAACCAAAGGCAGCAGCCCTTGAATAGGCATCTGCTGCATCATAGCTACATTTGATGGAGTGGTGGGCAGAGAAAGGGATGAAACCTTCCACTTGGAGTCAGGAAGGTCAGTAATCTCCTTAGAAACCTGAGACTGGAGGACCAAATCATACCTGGTCACATGAATTTGGTAGCTCATGGCCCTAAATGATAAAGTAACAGCAGTGTAAACTTTTTCCCCAGCTTTTCCACAGTCCTACTATTCCTATCAGAAGGCAACCACTTGGTAGAGGGCAATAACCTGGATGGCTTATCAGAGAAGACTTCCGCTACAGAAGGGTCAGCAGAAGGGCATTAATAAAGAAACTTACACTCCTCAGGCACTTTACAGAACTTATCTGGCTTCTTAGGTTCAGGGATATGAGAGTTAGGGGCTAAAAAGGCTGCTGAGAAAGTATCTAGAAGGGTAGCCAGAACTGGAGGATCAGCAGATGGCTTTGGTGATTCCATCTGTAGGAGCTTATAATATATTTTTTGAATCTCAGAGACTTGAGAACAATCCTACTTAAAATAGTTCATAATGTTGGCAATAGTAACCCCAAAAGACAGTTCTTGCAGGAGAATCTGGACTAATGGAGTCCTCCCTCTCTGAACCATAGTGAAAATGGTAATGAATTTGGGAAAAAGTAAGCCAGAGATTCTTCCCCTAAGTCAAGGTCCTCATCCAAGGAATCCAATTCCCTGGGCCTCCTGAGTGGAGTGGAAGACCAAGGAGGAGTAGGTACAGAAGCCCCTTAAGGAAGCTTCAAGGCCATGAAGGCATTAAATAAACCCTGAATGAAATCGGACTATTCAGGCTGGGGATCTTCAACAGGGGAAATATGCTTCACATTTTTGCTTCTGTTTTTGGCAGGATGTTAACACAAAACGCCCTTGGAGGGTCACATCCCTCGTGAGATTCAATAATTGGTCATGGGGATCTCCTCCCCAACATCTGAGGAATGCCCCTTGGTCCTTTGGATATAATCAATGGATGTTCCCCCTCAACATCAGGTACAGACATTTGAAAAGCCTATGAGGAAGTACAAGAAGCCGAATCCATGCTGGCTTCTGAGTGGCTTGTGGGAGAGGAATCTAATGGAGCCATCGAATGATACTCCATGTTTTCACCAGCCTTAAAAGAGATGTTCAGCATTGGTGGGACACTTGCTGGAACAGGCCTAAATCTTTTGGTCTTCTTCCTGGCAGACAGCTGGCCCTCAAGATGGGAAGATTCTGCCATAGCACCCTGAGCCAGCAACTTCAAATGTTGGTTCTCCAGGTATATGGTCAAGGGGGAGAGATGACTATGTGAGGTCTTAAAGCACAATCACTTGCAGATACAGCACTGCATATGATCATGGGAAGAACCAAACAGGAGAGATGTTGGTTGTGATGGCATTTATGGTGAATCTGCCTCCCACCCTGACATTTTTCCTTTCTGAATGACATGAACTCTATAATCACAACAAATAAGAAAAAAGAGAAGAAACCCCCACTGGACGCTTATCTGAAAACACAGTTTGGTAACCAGCACATCAGTCAACAATGAAGTTCGAAATGGCAACAAAGTAGTTCTGAGTGTGTACATTTCTACATCAACGTTATGCTCTATGCCTTCTATGGGGAGCATATGTGTGAGGTATGATGCCTATAAAAACTAATGACTTTGGTATACTGGACGGATGTTGGGCTATCCTTCGCTGGAGATCCCGTAGGTGAAGAATTCTGTAAAAGTGATATAGAAGGAAATTACATTAGCTGCTTGTCAGATCAACATGAATCTATAATGGTTTTAAGTCATGAAATAGCCTAACAGCAGGTGAGGATCTCTTCTATAGAATGAAATGGGGATATGAAATAGGGAAAAATGCTTGTTAACTAACAACTGAATTTTTTTTAATATCAAAAAGGCTTTTTAACAAACAACTGTTTATAAACATAAATACACCTGCAAAAATGATAATACATACATAAATAATACACAGACGGGTGCCCCCTACAATCTGGTGGCCGAGGCAAAAGCCTCATTCTACACCCCTCTACTGCTAGTATTTTGACCCTTGGCTTAACCTTGTTCTTCCAAGATTTGCTTTTGTTCTTAAGAAAGGTGGACCTATTTAAGAGTGCATAGATTATTAAATACATGAGCTAAGCTAACACAAAGAATCACTGTCATTAATTATATGGAATCTAGTATCTGATGACTTGGTATCTAGGAAAATAAGAAATTCCTTTTCTTGTGGGCCCTTGGCTATGATTTTTAAAGGCTAATGCTATAGGTTTTAAGATTGAGAGGTATGGCATCATCCACACTGTCCTTCCTAAACCTCTTCACTATGCAGTTAATACTAACATTACTTAAAATTTGCTCACAACTAGTGCAACTATCATAAATCCTGTGCCCTTATATCTATATCTAATAAAAGTGGATACTCCATGGACTACGGCAAGTGGCAGTTAACAAATTTTCTGCAGATATGTTCTTAGGTTCATAGGTTGGTACTAGGCTCTCAGCCCTAGGGCCTATACAAGCCTAGCCATAACAATTCCCTGGCTATTTCTTCCCACACTATTTACTTCCCTGGACCCCTGTCTAGCAGGGTGACTGACATGATCCCCGGGGTGAATTTTCTTTCTCCTATCCAGTCGTCAAGGTTCCTTTTGAAGGGAGCCAAAGAGGCACTCTGCTTGACATGTATAGGCAATCTATTCCAGAGTCTGTGGAGTCTGTGGGTCAGGAACCTATCCCTCTAGCATGTTTTGTTTATTGTGATGACAAGGTTTAGATCCCTGGAGCGTGTGGCTCTGAGGGATTGGGATTTCTTTAAGTGTAGCATGTCCAACAGCTCTGGGTTTGACATGCCTTGTATGTTAAGCAGAGATTGCCTCTGAGTAGACGATATGCGACAGAGTATAGCTGGAGTTGT
Source organism: Protopterus annectens (assembly GCF_019279795.1). Taxonomy (NCBI): domain Eukaryota; kingdom Metazoa; phylum Chordata; order Ceratodontiformes; family Protopteridae; genus Protopterus; species Protopterus annectens. The sequence goes on from NC_056743.1 coordinate 712,947,503, forward strand.
TTAAGGCGGTCAGCATAGGGCATCAGCTTTAGGCCTGTGATTCTTTTATTGAGGTATTTCTGCGGCCTTTCCAGTTGTTGCAGATGTCTTGAGAGGTACATACCAAACGGGGCGTTGTATTCTATAATGGGTTTAATGAGGGATGAGTACAGTGGGACAATGACCTCCTTTTTAATGGATGAAAAGCTCTTAGTGATGAGGTGTGCCACATAGAAGGATTTCCTGACTGTTGTGGCGATGTGGTTATCGAAGGTGAGACCACTGTCCACCTGTGTCCCTAAGTGTCTTATCACACTTTCGGTGTTTAGTGTACTGCCACCTATGTGATAATTCATGGGTACATGTTTTTTTCCCCAAAGGGGATAACTATACATTTCTTGGCACTGAGCTTGAGCCCATGGCTCTGGCACCAAGCATATGTTTCTGTAAGGCCTTTTTGTAGAGTATCCACATCATTTGGGGATTCAATAATGGCTCCCAGTTTGCAGTCATCTGCGAACTTTGTTAGCCAGAGTCCCTTAGTGTTGGCCTGTACTTCAGAGAAGTAGATGCCAAACAAGAGAGATCCCAGGACTGAACCCTGAGGAACTCCACTTGTCACTTGTCTGGAGCTAGATTTGGAGTCGGGCACTTTTACAGTGTGTGGGTTCTATCAGTCAGCCAGTTAGCAACCCATTGGGTAACGTAGGGATTAATGCCCAGCTTAGTAAGTTTATCTATGATTCCAGAGTGCAGGATGGTGTCAAAGGCCTTGGCAAGGTTTAGATAGGCTGTGTGAACCACCTTACCCGTGTCCATGGCTCTGGAGACTGATTCAAGGAAGTCAATCAGGTTCAGGAGACAAGATCGGCCCTTCATGAACCCAAACTGGGTGGGGTCCAGTGTTTGAAGGTTGCCAATGTCTTTGTTTATAAGTTCCATGATAATACGCTCCATGGCCTTGCAGATAAGGCTCATCAGACAGATGGGATGGTAGCTTCCAGGATCCAAGGTGGATCCCCCCTTGTGGAGTGGGATAACTGCAGCTCTGCACCACTCAGTGGGCATGAAACCTGAGGTGAGGCTATGATTAGACATGACACTTAGGTGAGGTGCCAGTTCATATTGTAGTTCATGCAGTACACAGCCCGGGATGTCATCTGGTCCCATGGATGCTGTATTCTTAGCTTTGGAGAGTGTGTTTTTTACCTGTGTAGCCATTATTACCAGAATTTGGCAATCATCCGGTATTGAGATGGGCCATTTAGGGGGTGAGAGGGGGGTGTAGTTGGCACAGAATCGATCTGCCAGGATATTAGCAATATCCTTGGGATCAGTATATTTAATGCCATTCTGTTTTAGCTCAGAGCAGATCTGATCATTGCCATTTAGATTCATGACATAAGTTATAGAATGCCTTGTGGTTGTCTTTGGAATATTTGGCAATTTTATTTTCGTAACTAGCTTTGGAGGATTTTATGAGGGATCTCAGTTTCTTACTAATGCTGGTAAGGGTGTTTTTTGCATCCTGGGATTTTCCTCTTTTCTGCAACAGTTTCTTCTTTTTGTTGTAAAGTTTGTTTATGGCAGGGGACCACCAGATTGGCTTCCTTTTTTTGGATGAGAGCATCTTGGTTCTATTTGGGATGGCACGATTCATGCATGAGTGGATGTGCACGTACGGTGCCTTAGTGTAGGATTCAGCAGTTGAAATTTCAGTTCCTGTTTGCATGGGTGTCATGAAGTTTGTCACTTCTGACTTGAGTAGCATGAAGTTGGCTTTGGAGAAGTTTTTTATGGAGGTTTCCTTACTGGGGGGTGGGGGTGGGATGTGGATGTTAAGGGTGACTAGCTTATGGTCAGACCTGACTAACAAGGGGGTGACCATAGGTGTGGAGCATTGATTTCCCATGTTGGTAATGACCAGGTCTAGGATATTGGAGCCCCTGGTGGGACTATGGATTAGTTGATCCAGGGCATTGGAATTTATGAATTCCAAGAACCGTTGGGCAAAGGTGTTGGCACACCAGTAGTTTTCCCAGTTAATGGCAGGGTAGTTAAAATCACCCAGTATTGGGGTGTTTGGTTCTATCTTAATATTTTCCAGTAAGTTTAGAAAGGTGTAGTGAGAATCTTGGGGCATGGTGGGGGGATCTGTAGCAAGCTACAATTTGGATTGCAGACTTACCTAGTGTTAGTTGCACCTGGAGAATTTCAGATGTATTGTGTTGGGCAACAAGCTTGGTGGTGTGAATATCCTTGGTGAATATTGACACTCCTCTACCTTTAGTGTTTCGGTCCTGGTTTGGTGGCCGAAAAGTGTGGTATTGCAGGGGAGCTCTCTGGAGCCTTGAACCAAGTCTCAGTTACTGTACAGATATTGATGTTCTCCATTTTTAGGAGTGCCTCGAGAGAGTGCATTTTGAGGTTTAGGCTTCTAGCATGGAGTAGCATTACCTTCAGATTGTGCATGCTTGTACCTGTTACGGTGGTGGTTTTGTCCTTTGAACTTTGCCTAAAAAAGGAACTATAGGGGTGGCAAGAGCCTTAGCCAGTAACCTTGAATATGGTTATGAATTGGCAGCTGTCCCTCCAAAATGATGTCACATTAAACTATTTAAAACTATTTCCATAAACAAAATGGAACAAAATGTCCTAGCCATCTGGAGACAGTCTGCTTACAAATCACTTGTTTCATCAGCTTTTGGGCAAAAAGGATGCTCTAAACAGTCAGTTTTATGCAGATGGTATACAACCTCCCCATGACCTTCTGTGGTATGCACACTTTTCTCCTTCCTTTTTTAGCTTATGAAAATAAAGAGGAAGCTGACATGTTTTAATTTAAAGTTCTTTGAGATTATGTTTTCCATACATGAGAGTGTTCCTCCTCAAGGAATGTCTGGATTTTTGGGGAAAACTAAAACATGCTTGATACAGATTAAGTTTTATAGCTGAGAGATCACATTGGCAGACAGATCTAATAGCAATGAATAACACTACTCACTACACTAAACATGATCAAAAAGGAGCAAAATTAGAGACCAAAACTGAATTTACTTCCCAAACTGGAGCAGTGTCTCTCCTTAATGGCCTGAAAGCAAAATCCCATATTTGAGAGATTAGCATTCAGATGGTCAGGAAGGTGTCCTCGAATAAGCTGAAAGAGTTAAACCAGGATAGTAGATATGGAAAGGGCTACTTTTCACAGAAAAGAGGTTAATGAAAACTTCCATGAACTGGTCCCATATGGATCTCAGTGTCAATGTATGTACTACAGTTATACAAAATACAATGTTCCATGCAGATCCAATTCATGCTTATCAAATGATATATAAAATTTAGAACTCTCATAATTATATAGCACTCTGTCTAAAGGAGGAATGAGCCACAGTGCAATGGATTATATCTAAAGGTCTCCATTCATAAGACTGCAAACATATTTGCTGACATCATCAGATACAAACATAGCAAAAGTTCTAAACCTTAAAGAAAACATTTTTATAATGACATTTTGTTCAGATTACCACACTTATTTCAAGAAAAGACTTAGCATGGAAATCCAATCAGAAACAGACTAAAAAAGTAGCAACAGAAAATATTAAAAAAGAAAGAATACAAACAATATGGGCTAAAGAAATAGAAAGAAAACGGAAAAACGCACAATTACAGTACTACTGAGAACTGCTAGAATATTGACATATTAATGAAGAGATGATGCACAAATGCCTAAGGTGAGGTAAATTTAAATAAAAACATGAAAGGTTGATAAAAGCAGTAAAGGTTGTGGACTAAATAGTATATACATAACGGTTTACACAGGCTTAGAAAACACTGGCTATGCAGACAAATCTAAGTTATGAAGTACAGAAAAAAACTTTGCACATCTTGGTGCAGGATGTGAGAAAAACTCATAGCTGAAGGTCTCTACCCTGAAAGGAGTAATGAGGAGGCAACACTATTTTATCAGGGATTGTGCAAGAAATACTACATGCAGGAAACTGATATTATTAGAAACATGAAACACAAAGAATTATTGAAAATGAAGATATACAAATCACATACATTCAGAATTATACCAATAGTTAAGACAATATAAATAAGAAAAATAGATAATGTAGTTGAAAAGAAAGAAGAAATGTAACATTAATCAGCAGCAATTAAAATGTTCTGTATGCTGAGATACATACAATCATAAAAGTTCAGGATATGCCACACAAACTACAGCAATGTTGAATAAACACACCCAGATAGTTCCAACAGTAGTAGGAACAACAGGGGTAATTAAAAAAAGTTTTAAGCATACTTAACTCAATATAAAGTACAAAAGATGGCAATTCTGAGTACATGTGGGTGCTGAGTGGAACAGTCTGGGCAAACTTCAAAGACTGAAGCAAATTTAATTTCATAAACAAAGTATAGTCTGACTTGAGAGCATAAGAAAAAGAAAAAAAAAGATAACAGAATATGTGAACTCCATTTGATCTGATATGAGTTGATAACAGAGTCATATATCTTGGACCATATTCAAGAAATCTTGTGTTTAGGTATCTATAAAGCTGCTTACACCAGAGTAAGTTACTTAAACAGAGTAAATATTTTGGAACCAAATCCTTTGTAAATGGAATAGGGCAAAAGAGAAATGCTGATTTTCAACTCTGAATCTTGAAAATTTCAAGTGAGGTGATCAGAAGAGAATATAAGAAGATAAGTGCATTTTGCTCCCATTGTTGTCACCTATACTTCTCACACAAGTAATGGCGGAATATACGAAATTAAAATAATGTAATTTCTGTACCTCTGCAAGTATGTTTGGGGCTCAAGGTTACAAGAATATCCAAAAGACTTATTTTCGTGAGGGAAGAGAACAGTAAAAAAATCCTACATTAAACCTATCCTTCTATGAAGCAATAAAATTATTTTATTTTTGCCTTTTCTTTAACAGCTTGTATAACTGATCCTAGATCAGAGCAGGAGAGCTTTAAAGTGTGTCGAGGAGACTTTCCAAAGCTGGGAAGGTACAAAGTTATATAGCACAACTTAAAGAAACTAGCTTGACAACAGACCCTAAAGAAACTATTTTGTGGTTTTTCATCTGTTACTTTGGAAGTTCATGTGCTGAGAAACTGGAAAACATTTGGCTGACAAATAAATGTTAAAAGTATCGGGGAGCTAGGTGGTGAAGAACATGCATGATAATACAGCTCTTTAGTTCTGTTGAAAAAAAAACGGACTTCTTTTGAGTTGCTTAAATCTGCTTTCCTTAAAATCTTTCTTCCTTACTTCTTAAGAACTGGTAAACATCCTAATATATTGCCTAGATTTAGAAAGTATACATTCTTTAGGACATGTCTTTGTCATCTCCTTCTTCAGAGTATGTATGATAAAACTTTGCACGCAATTAATATACATGGGAGAACCTAGCTGGGCCACGTTAGCATAACCTGGATAGGATTGTCAGCTCAGCTTAGCAGAAAACATCAAGAAAAGTCAGACAAAGCTAATTAACAAGATGCATATTTGCTAGTATACCTCTACGTGACCATATGTGGATCAAGGTTTGAAGCAGCTCTATTCAAATACAGCTTATCTCTATTTCCTGATGTACTTTGAGGTACTTCCTGCATCTGGCTTTAGACAAGATCCTGGAAGATACTGAAGTAGACTGGAGCAGATATATACTATATCATAATACTTGTCTAAATTATGGCATCCTTATTTAATAGTAGAATCCCTAAATAAAGAGCTATTTAGATCTGCTGTGAGATGTCAAAGTGTTTTGTTCGTGTCTTGTGACAATAAAAGCTGATTATAACTGTTTGGAGATCTTCCTTCCTGGGACTGCACTCCTTTTGGATTTATTAGTGTTTTGTGGAGAGCTGCCACTTTTTTGTACTTTATCTGCTGTGAGATCCACCAGGCATGTTCATTCTTGTGGGTCTTATACAATGCAATCTGTTTTCTGAAACACTGCAGAATTTTCTACCCATTTATGGTCCAGGCCTTAGATCCACAGTGTTTGTAGTGTGATCTATAGTATTTATTTATCCTGTTTACCACATACATGGACTCAACTGAAAATCCTTTTCAGCCATGAACTATGTTCATTGAAAAACAACTACATGTATGTGAATAACAAAAACGGACCTGAATTTTTGTCCCGGTCTCCCCATTCCCTTCTGTAAGTGACTGACAGGAAACATCAAAGGTAGAGGATGAGATTACAGGTAAAGGAACAGTGTCATACATGCCCTAGAGAAGGCAAGAGAAAGAGGTGGAATATTTCATTAATGATACAAGCAGCAAATCAGGGTATTCTGGTTTCTTTCTCAAAGGACTGTGGATGTGAATAGATGTGCCTCCCAACTTCCAAAAGATGGGGGTTGTTTTGCAGAATACCACTGGTGTAAAGTTGTCTGGTGTGGAATGGGGGCATTTCCCCTTTCTCTTATGCCAGGATACATGGTTCAAGCTATGTCTCTCAGTGCAGAGAGGGGATGGGGCTAGATTGTTGGTAATTGATAGTTATGGATTATTAATGTTCAGTTATTGACTAGGGAAAATAACTCTGATATGTAGAATATGGTTTGAACTACATTAGCAATATTAGAGGTGATGTGGTGGGATCACTGATTCATTCCTATAAGGACATTGTTTACACACATCAATTGGCACAGCTTTAGGCATATTTGTAAACTGATTAAGACTCCATGGCCTGAGAAGTATTATGGCCTGGCTGGTTTTGGACCCAGGCTAGGCAGGCATAATAGTTCTTTAAGGAAGTGTGTTATGATGTAAAATTAATTACCTGACATAAAATGCTATATATTTCTTGACCTGCTTGAAAAAAAAATAACGTTTCATTGCATGATAAACCCAGACCTGCTTATGCAGGGGGTTACAAATCTGCGTTTTGAGTGTGGATAAAAGGTCACATATAAAGGCATGTAATGATATAAAATTAATAAATTGAAGAGCTTCATGACAATGTTTGTTGCATAATGGTCAATAAATCATCAGGTCAAATCTCAGATTTGTGTTTGTCATTTTGGAAAGGAGAACCCATGGTAAAGGCATTTCAATACTAAAGCAGATTCATATATAACCAGTGACTGACTAAACTAAAAAGAGCGACACAAGTCAGTAAAGCTATAGCGTAATACATAATGCAGTATGTGATTATAACAGAGTTTATGAGCATAATATAAGGAGTTTTCATTGTTTTTTTTAATACAACAGGAAATTCATTATTAAGAGCGAACAGTTTGAGCTAACTATGCATGCATGTTGTAAGGTAATTTTAGCCCAAGTGTGTAAAACATCTGTATTCATATTCAGTGCAGTGATAGTTTAGAATATAGTCTGAAACTCTCCAAGACAATGTTAATATTAAATATGTGCAGGTATCTATTTTCAGTAGTTAGGTACAATCTCAGTAAATGTCTCTAATATGACTGTACCAAAAAGTGATAAAAAACATGAAGGCATTATCACTGCTACTTCCAAGGACATAAGTGGGAACATTTGTGGACAGTTTTTTTTGTTAAAGGGGCACTGTAAATGCCTAATAAATTTGAAACTAAAGTCATAAGTAAAAGGGTAGCAATGCCAGTCACTGTAAACTCTTATAACTTTTAAAGACGAAGGCAATTATGTGATCTGAAGCCAACAAGATAAGCAAGCCCACACTGCTTGTTCTCTGCAGTGTCAAGGAAATTTGTATTCAATGATCACTTTAGAGAAGGAAACATGTACTCTAGACTGGGTAATATAACATTTTCTGACAGGGCTTCCCTTACTTTTGGAAAGATCAGATTAAATGTCTTGTAATTTATTTTAAATGGTACTAGCATTTTGTTGACAGATTTTTCTATGCATGTCCTGTATCTGGGGAAGTCATGGAGATTTGATCTGCTATTGCAGTTGCTTGTTTTGACATTAATAACACCACATTTTTTTATGAAAGGAACCTTATCATCACCCTTGCTGCTGTAGTCATTCATAAGGTTCATCATTTTTTCAAATGTTACATCTCTGTAAGGCAAAACAAAGATAAGGATATCATCATCAGCCCCCTTTTTCTCAGTTTTCTACATGTCACCAACTCTCTCAATTCAGTGCCACACTCCTGCCTAACTGTCACAGATCTTCTTTCACACAATCCATCCGCCTCTTGCTGGACATCCTTGCTTCCTCTTACCTTCTTCCTGTCTGTCGCAAATCTTCCTCACCAGATTGTCGTCTGCTTTTCTACACATGTGCCCAAACCACAGTAATCTGTTCTCTTTGATCTTTTCTGCAATTGGCGCTACTTTGGCTTCTGCTCGTATGTCCTCATTTCTTTGCCTGTCCCACAATGTGCATCATACCACCTTTCTCAGACACTTTATTTCATCACCTCTAGCTTCTTCACCTGTTCTGCCTTTACTGCCCAGGTTTCTGTACCATACAGTAGTACTGGTCGCAGCACTGTCTTGTACACCTTACTTTTCAGCTGCTTTGGCATTCTTCTGTCATAGACTATACCTGACACTCTATGCAGTTGGCTGCAGCCCCTCTGTTTCTAGCTTTGACCTCTTCATTCATAGGTTCATAGGTAGATACTAGGCTATCGGCCCAAGGGCCTACGTAAGCCTAGCCAGAAAATTACCATACCTTATGCCACCCAAGAAAGTTATTTTCCTGTGCCACTGTCCAGCAGAGACACAGAAGTGATCCCCGGGGTGTATTTCCTATTTCCCATCCACTCATCAAGATTTTTCTTGAAGAGTGCTAATGAAGAACTTTGCTTGACATAGATGGGTAGCTTATTCCGGAGTACAGGAAGTCTCTGGGACATGAATCTATCCATCCAGCGTGTCCTGTTATTCTGGTGACAAGGTTTAGGTCTCTAGAGCATGTAGCTCAGAATTTCTTTAGGTGTAGCATGTCCAACAGCTCTGGGTTTAACATAGCTTTATATGTTAGGCAGAGATCACCTCGGAGTAGGCGATATGCTACGGAGTAAAGCTGGAGTTTTTTGAGGTGGTCAGTGTACGGCATTTGTTTGAGGCCAGTAATCCTCTTTATGAGGTACTTATGTGGCCTTTACAACTGCTGCAGATGTCTTGTGAGGTACATTCCAAAAGGGGCGTTGTACTCTATAATGGGTCTAATGACTGACGAGTAGAGGGGAACAATTACCTCTTTTTTCCTGGATGAGAACCCTTTTATGATGCCATGCAGAAGGACTTCCTGAATACTGTGGCGATGTGACTACCCTTCTCCTCAACTACCTCTCCCTGATACTTAAAGCTGTTTACCTGTTCAACTATCTTCCCTTCTATCTCTGTTCTCAGCTTCTTCTAATTTCCAAAATTTAGTGCCATTACCACAATTTTATCTATGCTTAGTTTTATCCCATGTGCATTCATATTTGCATTCCATTCTCCTATCCTTTGCTGATGTTCTCGCTCAGAGTCTGCCTGTACTGCCACATCGTCTGCATACAGTAGCTTTGTTGATATGTCCCGTCCAAACTGTTTGCTAACGTAGTCCATCACCAGTATGAACAGCAGTGGCTCAGAGCTGAACCCTGATGTACAGCCACTCCCATTGGGAACCCCTCTGTGAGCCTGAACACTGTTCATACTTGAGTCATTAGGTCCTTGTACATAGCCTCCACTAATTCTACCAGTGTTTCTGGGACTTCAAACCACCGCAGTACTGCCCAGATCAACTTTCTTGGGACCTTGTCATATGCTTTCTCCAAGTCTAGGAATGCCCATTTGGAATCTCTCCTTATCTCTAGCTTCTTCTGAAGTATCTGCCTCAGTGCAAATATCAGGTCAATTGTGCTGCATCCTGATCTGAATCCAAACTGCTTATCACGCATCTTACATTCTACTACTCTGCGTATCCATTTATTAATCACCCTCTCCAGAACATTCATGCAATGTGGTGGGAGTTTGATGCCTCTGTACTGTCCACAGTTGTGGATGTCCCCTTTGTTCTTGTACACTGGCATGAGTATGCTTATTCTCCAGTCATCTGGGATATGTCTTTCTCTCCACACTGCTATTAGTACCCCCAGGAGCCATTGCTCCCCTATCTCATCCAGCTTCTTTATCATATCTGCTGTGACCTCATCTGAACCTGCTGCTTTCCCTGACTTCATCGTCCTTAGTGCTGTTCTTGCTTCTTCTAGGGTGGGCTCCTTTTCTTCTCTCACTGTAGGCTCTTTCTGGAGCAGTACAGCTTATGTGGGTTTTCTTCATTCAGAAGCTCCTGGAAATACTCCTTCCATCTGCCTTTGATGTCCTCTGGACTGGTGAGTAGGTTGTTGCTGGCATCCCTTATGAAGGGTGTCTGACTATCTTCTTTATCTTTCTGTCTTTGCCTTGCAACCTGATATAGTTTCTTTGGCCCCTCACTGAGTCACTTTCCAGAAGTTGGTACAGTGCCTCTGATGCCCTATTCTTTGCTATTGCAACTTCTTTCTTAGCTTCTTTGTTAGCCAACCAGTAGTCCTTCCTAGCCTGGTCAGTCTTTTCTCTCACTTCTTCCTGCACTCCATCTTTCTTTTGATGACTTCCTAGACTTCTGCATTCCACCACCATCTTTCTTTTGATGACTTCCTAGACTTCTGCATTCCACCACCAGCTTTCCTTATGTGCCTTATTTCCATACCTGGCTCAACCACATATGTTTTCTGTAGTCCTAAAACATGCTGTTTTTAGGCGCTGCCATTCTTCAACTCCACCTATTTCTTCCTCTTCTTGTGGTGCTAGAGCCCTGAGTAATTCCTTGAACTGTTGTACTTTCTCTCCTGTCAACTTCCAAGTCTTCAGCCTGGTCTCGGTTCACCTTAGAGCCTTCTCTGACCACTGCTTGCAGCTGATTCTGCAACTAGTGGTTTATGCTGTGGGCCAACTGTTTCACTGGTGCCTTTTCCTTAATAGGAGGAAGTCTACCTGAGTTGCATGTTGACTACTCTTGCATGTGATCTTGTGACTGTCTATCTTTCTGAACCATGTGTTAGCTACTATCGAGCCATTTGCCAGACAGATGTCTAGAATGGCTTCTCTTTCTTTATTCCTGCTGCCCCAACAATGTGGGCCCAGGCAATCCTCATAGACTGTTGTGTCTGTCCCGATAAGTGCATTCAAGTCACCCATTATCACCACCAATTCATGTTGTCCTGCTTTATATAGTAGGTCCTGCAACTGCTGCCTGAATGCACTCTTTTCCTCACTATCACAACCCTGCTGTGGGGCACAGGCTGAGATTATGAATACTGTCCTGTTATTACACTGGAGTCTTACTGCCATGAGTCTGTCATTAATTCTGATGATATCCCTTACTGCCTTCTGAAGCCTCTCTTTCTCACCACAATTTCTACACCATTTCTAGGCTGCCCTCCACCTGAGTAGTAGACTCTGGATCCCAAGCCAAGTGGCTTTGCTGCACTGCCCTTTCATCGCATCTCTTGGATACATAGGATGTCCAGCCTCCTACGTATCATCATGTCATCCACTTCCAAGCTGCGTCCCATCAGTGAACCTACATTAAGTGTAACAATTCTCAGTTTGGCAGGTTGGTTGGTTTTATGTCCAGCTTTTGCTCAACAGAGCTTTTCCAGGTAACCCAGGCTGGGCAACTAGAAACTGGCCAGCCAGTGGCTTATTGACCCAGGGCTGCTGGACTTTATGGCAGGCACACACTGGCCAATAGGGGCACATATACCCCTCCCACCGTTAGCATGGGTCCCTGGCATTGGTCAGAGTAGGCCATGTCCTCAACTCACTTAGCAGTAACTACCCATGCCCATTTTGGCAACATTAGTCAACATGACTGAATCACCTAGAGCCATATTTTACACTGAGTGGCTAGCCCTGCCACGGCACACAGTCTATGATCCCTATTCTCCTATCTTGAGGCTACTAGGCACCACAGTAGATGCGCAAAGCAGTTGGTCTGTACAACCCTTTCCCCTATAGGGCACCATGTAGAGTCTGTGCTAATGCCCACAGCTCCATTCATTGGTGAGTTTGAGATGGAAACACTCACCATGTTTTTCGGACATGGGAGAAACCCCACGGAGACGCAGGGAGAACATGCAAACTCCAAACAGGCATTGTTTGGAGGTCAGGATGGAACCTTGTACCTGGGAGGCGAAGACCTTAACCACCAAGCCATCTTGTCCTTTTGTGACATTGGAAATGTGGACTAAATTATCATCTTGTAATACTACTTTTCATCCTCCAAGAATACTCAGTCCTGACTAATTCTGTAGCTAAAGGAAAAAGTACTAATTGCTTTAGTCACACGTGAAATTCAAACCCCTGTAACTGATGAAGGAACAAGGAATGAAAGGGAGGGGTCTATCCATCCTGGGAGACTTCTGCAAACATACAGTAAAAAGTCTGTGAAAAAAAAACAGGTACAGACACTCCTATCAGTGCAGTCTTCACTGCTGAGACCTTCATTGGTTTCATAACTTCTACTGCAAACTTTCTTCTGATTGTGGACTCTGATGATAGTCAGACATCTTTCTTATTCATAAACACTACATTATAGACTCTCTAAGCAACAGCACAAGTCTTTCAACACAATATGGGCTAGAAAAAGAGTTTTTTGCTTTTTCAGAAATCTTTATCTTTCCATTTTGTGGGGGGGTTTTTGTCTGCTTCTTTCTTTCCCCAGAACTTTTTGTAACTAAAGGAGATTTGTATGTTGATACATTTCACCTTCAGATGATTTACACTTATTACACTTGGCATTGAGTTTTTTCTCAATAAGTAGGCTTTAAACAAGCTTAGACAGTTTTTTTAGTGCTCAGTTTCCATATCTGCTGCAACCATTTTACAAAGTCTACAAGCCAATTTATTCTTCCAACTTGTTAAGTAAATCAGACATCACATATTGTGAATGAAACTGCTTGAGGTTGTCTTCTAAAGCTTAGCACTTCAGTAATACATCACTGGGTGCTTGTAAAGATGGTAAAACAGACAAACACTAACAAACCTCAATGTGGGTACAGCATAATAACAATCTGACTGAAACCTAACAAATAACCAGAGAAAAAAAGAGCACAATTCAATGAAAAGCACAGAAATTTAAAGAATGGTGTGGTATTCCCAAGGAATTGATGTTCTTAAGTTATTCAGTACAGCATTATGAGTAGTAAAAAAAAGAAAAAAAAAGAAACAAGTAAATAAATAAAGAAGGCATGAATCCACATAATGATTTAAATAAGGTGTAAATCCAACTTTTATTATGCATAAAAAGAGACTGACACATGCAAGAGAAAAATCCAGGGTACTGCTGTAAAAATAATATGTAACAAAGGGATTAAAGAATTTATGAGGCATTTACATACACTAACTAGCTAATGAAATCATTTTGTTTGAACAAGATATTAATTATTGCATCATAATACACTAAGACAGTTGGGATTCACAGAAATTCTTTTTGCCAATATGAGCTGGAAAATTAGCATAATAGACAGAATCGCCATTTCAGGGACATGGTAGAGCCATGCAGGGAAACACCTCATTAGTGACAAATTACCATGTCTCTGAATCAGAAACTGTGCTGTTAGACTGATCATGCTAGTGTTCTCCCTACCAATTCACATAATGTGAAAGCATAAGCAACCTCCCCAGGCATACACATTAAAACACCCATATGGGCAAACACCCCCAAAAAGCTCTGCATCCACTCTTTCACATACTTATATCAGCTCACTGACATACATACCTGCAGAGTCATCATCACTAACCACGCCCTGTAGTGCAACCACCCTAACAGACAGATTGACACGTTCATTTAGCTGCATTTGTTCCTGTATAGACACTCCTCTACATGCCCGCACACACACACACACACACACACTTTTGACTCTGCTACATACCTCTCAACTGTCTAGATTTTCACAGAATGCCCAGATTTTTGCCTCATATTTTTGGTCTGTTTCACATAAAATTGTGACTTTTCTGGCAAATCAATAAGGACTGAAGTTACAAAATAATGTCACACAGTTGCGTTTCAGACTTCATATCCTTCAGAAAATTCATGTGAATGCAAAACCTGTTATACTATCAAATTTATAAGTTTATAAGTTTGTAAGAGCCATATTTAAAAAGTGTCGCGATTTTTGGCCCTTCGCCTCCCCATTATTTGAGCCTTTGTCCAGAATTCTTACTCTTTGGACTGAATGACTAAATGCTGTCAAAACACAGTATCTACATTTTCCTCTTACAGAAAAAAATTGTCTGAGAGATTCTCCTAATCGCTCTGTCAAGTTAATCAGCAGACAAACCAATTCACCTGGAAAATGCGTGATTTAATTAGCATTACCCTGTGAGACCACTGTCTATGGCATGGCAACCACTTTGGGAAAATTAAAGAGGCAGACTGTGAATTGGAAAGGCTTATTGTGATATGGAAATCTTTTGAGTAAATGCTTCTGTATCATGGTAAGCCTTTCTGAATTCCAGGTAGTATACTATAATCAACTCACATAAGCATTAAACACAAATATATAGGAGAATAACAGTCCATACTGTAGGAGTATATCTACATCATGTCTTTCCTACTTCAAAAAAAAAAAAATGAAAATTGAGTATTTGCAGTAAAGTATACAAGAAAAATAACCAGATACATTTTACAAAATAATTCTGATTTATCAAAAAAGCATAACTGAGGCTAGATGGATTTCAAAAATTCATAAATCTAGATCTTTTTTTTATTACACTTTGTACACAGGCATTTAATTGGATTGAGTATATGATAAATTTGTTTTCCAGATATAAACTGTAAAGACCAATGGTGAATACTGAAATGTCTGAATCATTTCCTCAGGCTTGAACTACATATTTTATTTCATTTTCATGTATTTATGTATGCATCTTTTTTTTTTTTGGAAGTGTAAATCCCTTTGTGCTCTCATGCAACTCTATACCCTGTGTCCACTTTAATTAAAATTAACTCTGCGTTCAGTGCATCTTGGTGACGGACACTGGTTGCTTCCTACTTCAAATACATTAAATAAAATTCACACAGGTGTCCTTGCTTGACAGGATAAATGTTTTCTGCACTTAGCAGATGGTTTATAAATCAGCCATTGCTTTCAATCTACAGTTCTTTCCTCTAAATGTTAAAAATCAGATACTGTCAGTGTGACACTATCTTTGCGAACGTATTTACACCCCAATGATCGCAGGTTATAGTGGCCCCTTGTGAAATGGGAAGGGATGTGAAACGGTGACAAAATGTAAGAAATACTCATTTCATTCTTCTGCTTGCAGATATAGGACTATAGCTGTAGAACCAGTATTTATTTATTATTGAAGGCGGTACATGGCAATTGGATAAAACCATAATTATACAATGACCCCCCATTAATATTCCAAAACTTGCATGCTGATTGGTCAATGTGCACGGTGTAAATCAGAGTTATAGTAATGGAAAAAGGTCTGCTCGCCCGGACTTTTTCCATTAGTATAACACTTTTTTTACAGCAATGGAGAACGCAAGATCTCCGTTGCTTTTTACACACTGTCTCGCTATGTTAAACAAGTTTAACATAACGAGACAGCTTTAAAAAAAAGTAACGGAGATCTTCCTATCTCTGTTACTTTTTTTAAAGGTGTCTCGCTATGTTAAATGGGTTTAACATAGCGAGACAGCTTTAAAAAAAGCAACAGAGATTCTCGTTGCTTTTTTTTTAAAAGCTGTCTCGCTATGTTAAACTCTTTAACATAGCGAGACAGTGTGTAAAAAGCAATGGAGATCTTGCTTTCTCCGTTGCTTTTTTCAAAACTGTCTCGCTATGTTAAATGGATTTAACATAGCGAGACAGCTTTAAAAAAAGCAACGGTGATTCTCTGTTGCTTTTTTTAAAGCTGTCTCGCTATGTTAAACTCCTTTAACATAGCGAGACAGTTTGTAAAAAAAGCAACGGAGATCTTGTTTTCTCAGTTGCTTCCGCCCACAACTTTGATGTACTGAGTAAGCATACCAGAATACCAGACAGCTGCAGAAGGGCAGCAAGGAGGCATTATACAATGCCATTATTTAAGAAAAGTAATTATTTTTTTTTTAAATGTCATTGTATAATAGCAATTTACCCACGGTTGTCTTTCTTTGGCCACTTGGGCTTCGCCATTGTGACCAAACCACACCAACCGTGGGTAAATCCAGTATTATCCACACCCAGGCGTGGGTTATTGCTATAATAAATGTGACAAAAAATTAATAAGCAAATGATGCCCTCCAATCCTCTGTATAGACAAATTTTGTTATAATCTGCAGTAGGGGAAACATTTAAATCTGAATCGACAAAATAATTTAAGAGGTTAAGTGAGATGTACTTTATTAATGTATGTAGGGGACACAGAAAATCTTTAAATACAAATAATAAATAAATGTAATAATTTGAAGACACTTGAAATGCATGTTTTACGGAGCTCAGCCCCTGATTAAGAAACATTTCATATCTTACACTAGCATTGTGTATACAATTCTTGACCTAAGGGTATGATTGTGCACAGCTAAATGCTTCCTATCTCAGCAGGTACAGATAGTACCTAATAGTCTTACTTTTTTCTAATTTTTTTTTTTAAATAAGAACTGGAATAGAAGGCAGCAAGAAGAACATAAATTATTTAACATTTTCTGTCCCAGGTGCAGCACAGCTGCAACCACTGAACCAATGCATGCAAAGTCTGCTTGATAGCTATGTTAAGCCTTTAAATAATTCCCTTAAGTAAGTCTCAAATAATACAACTCATTTAGCAGAATCTCGAAATGTTAAGTAGCATCAGGCAAATAAAACTATACGTCTACTGAACCGATTATCTGAACCAGCAAGTAAACAGAACATAAAATATCCTGCTGACTGGAAAATATGGAGAGCTTTAATGAATTGTATGACAAACATGAAGGCATTAAATAAAATAAGTTAGTTAGTTAAAAGACCGCAAACTGGGTATAATCTGAATATGATCTTTTTGAAGAAAAAAGGACGCACAGCAATAGAATACATTTTAATAATAAAAACGCACTAGTGATCACCAAACGTACAGATACAGCTAATGCATTTAAAAACTATTTCACTGGATCTGAAGCTATTACCAAAAGTAAAACATTTGTCATTGCCTGAGTTCCAATCAACTGGTACAAGTTCTGTTGATCTTTTCTATATATAGTACTTTCACAGACTTGTAATACTTGGAAAATCACTCTGCCAAAAGGAAGTGAAAATTAAGAAGAGTCCACATTATGCTACATTTGTCCAAGGGCTGCAGGAGACATAGGGCATGACTATCAGGCTCTTCAATTCGATTTAAGCCTGCCCTACCATTAGCTACCCATTTCATGTCATTCTGAATACTTGTGTGGATTTCAAGGTGAAGCATTTAAATCTCTCCAACATAATGCTGTGCAACTATGTCAAGTGCATTATTTATTGGTCATTGCCTTTCCACTCCATCACAAAATGGTGACACCGCATATTTGCTCCTGAGCTCTGTCCCCATGATATTACAGCTAAACATTCTGAATGCAAATGCAGTGGTCTTCTCTGTTTCTGTTGTCTCAATGTAACAGTGATTATTATTCCTTTACTGCTCAGGCATCATGATTTCACATCCCCCATCTGACACTTCACAAAATGGCTATTGTGGGCCAGCTGCAATATTGTGCAGTAATCTGCATCTAACTTCAACTGCTACCTGTCTACCTTTTACATTACCACGGAAGAGGATAATGACATTCTTATTTCCCATAGATAAATCTTAAATTGACATAATAAAGAGTAGCGGAGATTGCCAGTATGAGTCACTCCCCTTATTGCTACATTGTTATAACCAAGTCACAGCCCATTTTCTTGTTCTAGACTGTTTCATCACAGACTTCAATTTTTGTACTAGCTACCTCTGTGGAACCACTTCATGTGCCTTGCAGAAATCCTGGTAGACAGTGTCTACCTCTACTCCCCTGTCACATTCTCATCCAAAGAACTCAAAAAAATCAAATCAGATTTAAATGAGAGTTCCACCTGTTCTTTAACTGAAATTTTCATTTTTTTAAAAAAAAACTTGTGTTGGTTGTTTTTCTCTATGAAAATATCCAGCATTTCCCTTAAGATGTCATTTGGACTTACAGGGTTTCCTTTCATTATAACAATGTACAATAACTATTTTAAAATAGTTATGCTTTACTAATAAAGAGTCTAATATTTATCAATTTAATGTTTAATAACTGTATAAATGCTCAATGAACCAGTGGCTACTCTCCAGCTCAGTCTACAAAGACAAAGATGTGATATAGCCCCATTATAAAAGGGTTGAGTGAATTAAAAATAATAGTATTATTACAATCCTAGGGTGGAAGGGAGATTTTCACACAGTATACAAGCTTTCATACAGACTGTGTATGTGCTGATTACTTATTGTATTCAGTATGAAATGTGTTAACAGTGTAGTCCCATTCAGCCAATGATCTATTTCCAGGGGAAACTGAGGCATTAAAAGTCCTCACACAGAACGCAAACAAAAATACTTAATTGTGAAAAGAACATTATGGACATCAATAGGGCATACATATATCATTATATGGATGACAGGTTAAGAATACAGTTGAGGGAATGTGTTGAAAGAATCCAGGAAACATCATTATTAGGACACTGAACTTGCATGATTAAACCATCAGAAAAAAAAACAAAAAGGAATATTATGATCTTTACAAAAATGAAAATGGATACATTTTAATATATAAAGAAGCAGTTTTATAAGGGTTGCACCCCATACCCAGTGTTAATTCTTTATTCTCACTCTGAGATCTCACAATCCCTGAGAAAAGGGCACATTATGTAAGCCCAGAAATGATTGTTCTGCCTTGCACAACTGATGGCCACCTGTTTTGCTGACCAAAATGTGTTTACAAAACAGAAATCGACTTAAAGTTAAATCAGCTAATGGCAATGAATCTGTGTGTGTGTTTGTACAATCAACAAAAAGGAAAAGCTAAGAGAATGACTGCTCTAGATATTGGCATACAACTTATTTAAATGAATTGTCAGCTTCTTATAAAAATAAATATGTAATATTATAAGTAATTTCTATAGAAAGTATTCATCTCTTGTTTTCACTTAATAAACCATGGTTTACAAAGACAATTCCAGCTTAAATAATTTTTGCTTATTTTTAATAAGAATGCAAAGTGACAAAAGTATTGACAACTGTTTACTGTCTGACAGGGTAGGAAATCATTTGCAGTGCAGGCACAGGGAGAAAAGCTCCAAACTATTACAAAACTTTTTGAGAACAATAATTTTACGGCCTTTAAAAATAACATAAAACACAAATACAGTTTAAATAATTACACCGAATTGGACATAATATGAAAGCATTGGTTAAGAATGGATATAATTTATATGACAATGATTTTATAGTTAGAGAAATTTTAGCCAGTTTATAGAGAAATTAAAGATAAGTTAGGAGAATACAAGCAAGAATTACAATACAAACTGAAAGAAAAACAGGCTTATGGTATATATAGAGAGAAAGCCAAGGGAGAGATTTTGACAAAGTAAGGAATTGAGTGAAGAAGGGAGAGTAAGGAAAGTGAGGTATGAATAGTTATTTGTTAACATTTAGGGATACAATTTATCCTGGTGTTGAGAAATTAGTTTTCCCTTTTTGTTGATTTGTTCTTCATTAAGGAAAGTGCATACTACCCTTAAGCCTGAAAAATTACATTTCCTTTGTTCTAGGTTAAGTTGTCTGTATAACTATACATATATCTATAACTATAGATAGTTATCTCTATTTGTGTCGTTCTATACGCATCTGTTACTTGCATGTTATCAAAATTGTTTTCATCAAAGTGCTAAAAAGGTGTACTGCAGACTGAAAATTTCAAAGTACTGATTTTTTGTTATTACGCAGAATTGGCTGAATATGCCATTTCCCCAATGTAGTACAATCTTGGAATTAAAAAAAAATGGGCAAAAAAAGATATAATTTTTTTGAACCGTTAACAGTTCCATGAATTGACGTTCAATATTACGTTTAGATAAAATAATAATCCATTAAAAAAAAATATATATATATATATATATATATATATGTATACACATACATATATTCACACACACGGATATCTGTATACAAATATACACAAACGCAAACACACACGCATGCACATATATGGGTTGTGCTCATTTTGTTGCAATTCTATTTGCACAACAGAATGAACTACAGCATCTTTTGTGCAAATATTCAGTGTGTCGAACATTTATTTTGTGGGATGTATATTTTATTCTGTGTGTGTGTGTGTGTGTGTGTGTGTGTGTGTGTGTGTGTGTGTGTGTGTGTGTGTGTATGATTGTTGGGGGGTAAGGGTTAGGGAGGAGGATAGATAAAGTGTATGTGCGAGTATATGTATGTTAGGGTTGGGGAAAAGATAAAGTAAGGGAAAAGATTTTAATGTGCATTTATGTGTTGGTGCATGTCTGTGTGTCTAAGCCTGTCTTCTTTACTGATAGTGTTACAATAATGGTTTTAAGGTATGGCTTAGGGTTATGGTTAGGGGCAGAGTTTGGTTTAGCATGTATAACTAAGATGGTGGAGGGTGGGCTGAGTATGTTTCTTCACTGTATTGTGTTGGATATTTTTAATTTAATTTTGTTATACTGTGATGAATCACACTATTACTATGTATGTTGTGATACTGCTCCTATGGTCCGGTAATCAAGGAGCCTCAATCCTCACCACTGACACCAGTGAGGGATGTTAACTTGGAACAAAAATGAATACACACAGTATTTCCAGATGCAGCTCTCTGCACAAAGCACAATTTCCCTTAAGGGCACACAGGGAACACACTTCCCATCCTGGGGCTGGGTTTCCCACTCTCTCTCCAGTCCACAAATAAGACTCCCCACTGACACAGCTATAGAATTGAGCCCTCAGCCGAGTCCTCTACCACTATCTCTGTGAAACCAGTGCTCTGTGCCCCTGCTCCAAGTAGATGACACACACACACACAGACACACACACTGAGATTTGATTTTCACACACACACCTAGGAAAGGCTGCCATAGATTTACCAGCTATGCCCCCTCTGCCCAGACTAAGGTAGACACTGCAACCAGAACACTCCAAAGCCATCGACTGTAAGGTTCTTACAAGAGTACTCAATTATACTGAGTCATTTTAATACTAATACAAGTGGTAGTGTTTGAACAATGCAACTAGGCTTTCAGAAGTGGCCACAGTGTCACTAAATACGTACTTTCAAAGGTTAAAATATTCTCTAAAAGACCAGCCACAATGAAAAGTTTAAATATATGTAATAATAAAAGAACATGAAAATACTAATTACCTATTTACAATAAACACCAGAGCTTCATTCACAGAAAATAATACCACCACAGACGGAAAGGTTCACACAGATAGAGAAAGCAATACTTGACTAATCTCACTATATTTTCCTGACTGATCTAAAGAATTGCTATTCCCTGGTTACTTACTAAACCAAGGCAAGACAAAGTGGGTGAGTGATCCTTCTTTGTCAGGTTTCAAAAACAGACTGCCCTGAGACTTCTGTCTCAACTAGTTTTAAAAAACATAATTTCAGTGCTGGATTACAGAATGACATTACATACATCTGGTCACCTAACTTGTAGTCCCCACATCACCCCCCATTACTAGAAACTGAGCCAGAATCTTGCACATATGCGTTATCACACACACACACACACAAACATATAGACTTTTGCTAAGATGTGTTATAGCATCTGGAAGCTGTAAAACCATTTCAAAAACTTCTACCCTTCAAGGGTATCAATTAGTATACCCCCAAGAACAGTAGGATTCCTAGCCCTGATTTTCACAAATATTTTTTCTCTCACTCCAATAACAACTGTAAAATATAATCTTTATGGCCAAAACCAGGTAATTTAATTTCAGACTATTTTTCAAAGTTAAACATAACCACAAAAATCTCACAAGAGTAGAATAAACAACCAGCCAGTATCCAAGAAAGATTTATTTTCTCTAACATCTCGGGTTTATAGCATTCAAGGAGTATGAACACTTAAAACAATCAGCTGCCTTAAATACACACAAAATAATCACATAATTAACTAATAAAATAATTAAATCAATTTAAATTAAAAACCTTCAATTGCACTCTAACTTTAACCCATAAGGAACCAATGTATTATATTTCAAAATATATATAGATTCCTTATGTAACAATTTATTTTTTATCTGGACACCATCACATTGGTCATTTTTAATCAGTTCTAATATACTAGCTTGTAGAAGTTCTACTTTGTTTCCATGAAAATACTTAAAATGTTCTGCTATAGGACCTTCTTGTCTACCATTAATTATGTCACCCATATGTTCCAAAAGTCTGACCTTAAAAGGTCTCTTACTTTCTCCTATATAAAACTTATAACAGGGGTATTTAAGGGATGTATAATGCCCTGGATCTCAAAATTAAACACCCCCTTACTTCAAATCTAACATCATTAATTTTTGAAAAACTTACTATATATTCACAACCTTTACATTTCCCACAGCTTTCTGCACAGCAGGTTTATTATCCACAGGGGTAACAAATCTACCACGGACCAGAAAACCTCTAATACTTTTCCTCCTTTTGTATGACATTATCAGTGTCGCACATCCCTATTCTGAAAAATCTCTAAGGGATTCTAAATAGCCCCAGTAAAACTTAACCAGGTCCACTAATTATGAACTAAAAACACTACATGTGGTAACAAAATACATTCTTTTCATATCAATGGACATCCTACTATTATTATGAACTTGTCCCATGTATCTTTTCCTGGATTCCTTCTCCAAAGTATTAAGATGTTCTTGCAACATACCCTCATGGTAACATCCGTCTAAAAACATCTTCAAGGTTCTGTCCTTTTCTCTCATAAAATCTACTTCATTGTTACAAAGTCGACAAATTCGTAAGAATTCGCCATACAGCAAAGTCTGTAAAACATGGGGGGGGGGGGTGCCAACTGTGAGCTTTTAGATACTGAGTGCCTTCCTGGAATTTTCTATGTACAGTGGTCTTAAAACCACTGCCACTACTTATATCAATTACCACATCCAAAACAGGCACTATACTATTCACCTTTAGCCCATCAAATTGTAGATTAAATACATTATGTTGTAAATCAAGCACAAAATTATCCACACACTCAATATTCCCTTCACACAAAAATATCAGATCATCTATAAATTTATAGCATTTGACAACATACCGTTGATAAAACTCTAATGTGTATATATATATATATATATATATATATATATATATATATATATATATATAAAATACTCTCTTTCAAATAAACCCATGCACAAATTCACATACATAGCGGCAAAAGCTGCCCCCATGGTTGTACCTTGTTTTTGATGGCATAATTGTCCATTAAATTCAAAATGATTATTTTGACAGAAGTACACCAATTCCATAAAAACAGTAAAGCCTCCATACCAAAGTTGTGACTAATACTGGTATACAAGCTCATGACATCTAGAGTAACACTAAACATTTTTTTTTTGCCCCATGTATGCCAATGTATGCATGGGTTTGTTTGAAATTAAAGATAAATGGATATATTTTAATATATAAAAGAAGCTTTTCAAGTGGTATTGTAGTGTTGTTCGATTCTTGGTAACAGAGTGATGAATCAGCAAATGGCCATCAAAATGGACTGAATTTGGATACAATTCTCCTAGAAGCTACAGTTATTAGGGGAGATACTATTCTAGCTGAGCCAGTAAGCTGCATTTACCTATAACATTTCTGCAGGATCTGGAAAGGAAATGGAATAGCTTGTTAGCTCAAAACAAGGGACAGTTCATATTTTTGTCTGCGTAGTCCAGACATGTTAAATGTACACACTGAGACAGATCATTTTCAGTGGACCCATGTACATAAATGCACATGTAAACAGAGGGTGCCAGAAAGCAGATTTACAATGCTGTACTTGAAAGCTACTGAAAAGTTTGACCAAATGCTGCAAAGTGTTCAAAGAATTACAGGGTGATATGTTTACTCAGTGTAAATAACTGGATTTGGTTCATTCACTCGCACTGACAGTTTGCATGTTATTTGTATTTTTGCTGAGATTAACACTCAATGGGATAAAGACATTTCTCCCTTTCCAGTCCAGTGTACAGTCTTGAAGTTTGTTTATATATATATATATATATATATATATACATACATACAGAGAGAGAAAGAGAGCATGGAGTGTGGGCGGGGGGGGGGGGTGTCTTGTCCCCTGTAAAAAGACTTTTTGGCATTTTTCCTTGGTTTATGGATTTTAGTGATAATGATAAAAACTTCCATGTTTGGTGTTTTGCAGTTTAGGATATTAGCGTTTGATCAAGTCTGATGCAAATGACTGATATTGATCATTGATATATAGATATAGATACATATATACATGTGTGTGTGTGTGTGTGTGTGTGTATACACATGCGCACACACACACACACACATATATATATATATATATATATATATATATATATATATATATATATATGTATGTGTGTATGTATGGGTCTCCTTCACAAGCATGAAACTGCACATAACACACGACGAAAGGACCTAAACAAAAACCACGAAACTTTAATTAAACAAATGACAACACAGCTGACAGGTTTTCCATGGTGAGTAACTACTGGGCCAACAGCTAATGGACAATGCACTACACCATCTACAACCCACTCAGGTGGGGGTCTGTGCCCCCCCACAACTACATATACCAACTCTGGGGTCACAGTACAGTGGGTAAAAGGGTAACTTTTCCCTTGTTGGGTCAGTGGTTACTTACCATGGGAAACTTGTCAGCTATGTGGTCATTCCTGTAACTGAAGTTTCACGGTTCTTGTCTCGGTCTTTTCATCTTCTGTTATGTGCAATTTCATTCTAAAGTAAACCCATATTTTATATACATACACACACACACACATATATATCTATATATATATATATATATATATATATATATATATACACACACACAGATATATATATATATATATATATATATATATATATATATATATATATATATATATATATATAGACATACATACATATCTGTGTGTGTACAAACAGGGCAGTTCCTTGAATGTTCAGTTAAGTGAATATTCTGAATACTGGTGTGACACCCCACCACTGTACCAGTAATCAAGTAGCCTCCATCCTCATCACTGGCAAAAGTGGGGGGCATACACTGAGAGGATGACAGGTACACACATCTCTGCGTCAAGTCCAATTTCCCCTAAGAGATACACAGACCACATTCAGTCCGGGGCTGGTTTCTCCCTCTTTCTCCAGATCCCCAAAAAGACTTTCCACTGGCACAGATATAGAGTTCAGATCTTAGCTGAGTGGCCAAACCAAGATCTCCAGCACTCTCTCTGTCCAACCAGTGCTTCACATCCCTTCCCAAATAACTGACACACTCTAAGATTTGATTTACACACAAGCACGCACACACACATACATAAACAAACCTGGAAATGGCTGCCACAGGTTTACTACCTTTGCCTCCTTTTGCCCAGACTATAATGTTATCATTGCCACCAGCCAACTCTTGCCAGCTACTTTAAGGCCCTTAAAGGGTGTCCAGTCTTACTGTGTAATGTTACTACTAATACAAATGGTAGTTTGACCAAGAGCAAGGCTATTAGGAATAGCCTAAACAGTGTCACCAAATAAATATGCAAGTACTCTCAGAACCTAAATATCTCTACACACGCCAGCCACAATGAACTGTTCAAATATATTTAATAATAATTAAAAAAAGAACAAGAAAATACTCAGTACATCAGTACACACACACACACACACACACACACACACACACACACATACATATATATATATTTACACACACACACACAACACAGTGACATCGGAGTTGAAAACCACATGAAATATTTAAAACAACATTGCAGGACAGTCTCAAATAAAGAAAGGAAAATAACTAAACAAAGCTTTGCTACATTCTTGACTATATCTAAGAGTGTTATACTGTTCCCTAGAAACTTCTTCACATAGAGCAAGGCAGATGTGTGGTGAATGGATCTTGATGTGGTCAGGTCCAAGACATAATGCAGAATGCTCTGTCTCACTCTGAGACTTCTTATATCAATATCTCAAATATTACTGCTGGGACAGCTTGCAGAATAACAATTTCTTGTCATCTGACTATCTCAGGTAAAATCCCCACTGCTGGAACCCAGCAGTATTTAGCATCTACCTGTGAAAATACACAGACCACAGATCTTTGGCAGATGCTGGAAGTCAAAAATTAATGGCATCCTTTCACATTTCAAGACTAGTAAATTATTTCACCATATAGACAATACAGAAAGCTCCCTAGTTTTAGACACTGCATCTCCTTGCTGCATTGAAACTGAAAGATATAATCTTTTATTGCATAGCCATAAAGTAGTTTAATTTCAGCTATTTTCCTGAAGTTTTGCTGGACTGAAGTTAACCTCCTGTGTTCCAGTTTCCACTGTTAAAATATATACATTTAAACAGTTTTAATAGTACATGTACATATCTGTTCTATTCCAGTAAGGCATGCTGTGGTTACATTTTAAGCACAAACACTTTATAAAATATCTTTTCAACACACGTCTGTACAAACCTAGTTTAACATACACATGACATACAGTACTAATACAGTTGTAACACAAGCATCTTATACAAATCATGTTGACATTCACAAATTCTTCTTCTTTCAGCTTTTCCCGATTGGGGTCACCACAGCAGGTCATCTGTCCACTTATGATTGGCAGTAGAGTTTTTACGGTGTCGAGATGCCAGCCCAGTGCCCAACCTTCCACGGAAGGCACACACACGCATGCACTCATACCTAAGGCCATTTAGAGTGTCCAATCCACCTACAGCATGTCTTTGGGATGTGGAAGGAAACTGAAGCACCTGGAAGAAACCCACGCGACCACAGGGAGGACATGCAGACTCCACACAGAAGGCACCCCAGCCGAGGATCAAACCAGAGAACCTCTTGCTGTGAGGCAACAACGCTAACCGCTGCACCACCGTGGCCGCCCTGTTGATAGTCACAAATGACATGTAATTATTTACAAAATTCCAGATAGCAGGGCTGGCAATATCTCCCTTTGTCACAACTAGCATAAGTGATCAAAAGCACTGCTGATTGCGGGAAGTAGGCATTACTTGCATGAGGTCATGGTATAGCAGGGAAAGGGAAGTTTCCCTTTTGTCGGATGTCTGAGTTAATAATATATAAAATTAGCACAAATGCTTCCCTCCACTGATATTTTAGGTTTCAACATAAAATATTCAATGTATTGTGGTTCAGAGAGACTTGTATTTGAGGATTAACCCCTTAATCATTGATAAGTGTACTTAATTTAATCAGAAAGCAAATTAGTTAAACCACAAAAGAACAATCTAAAATGATCAAAAATCATATCATCTAAATTAAACATACTTAAAATTAAAACATATTTTTTGTAAGGTGGCAAATACTACTGCATCACTCATACCCATGGCTACTTGTATATACCAACTTCTAGATTACATAACACTGAGAAAAGCCAAAGTTCCACACCCAGTTGTTACCTCACACAAAGTAATGCTGTCATTCTGCAAAGATATGGCCATTAGATTGATTGAGCTGGCATTAAACACATATTTGAACATTCAACTAACTGAATGCTTTTCACCTCTCTCTCTCTCTCTATATATATATATATATATATATATATATATATACACACACACACACACACACACATATATATTTATTTATATACATACATATATATATATATATATATATATATATATATATATATATATATACACACACATACATACACACACACACAGATATGTAAATCTATGGATAGATGGATGCCATTGGCTTAATCACAGCACACCTGTAGCGTGCAGCTGTGTTTTGATAATTTTTGCCATTGGTGAAAGTGGTCAAATTATATTACAGTCTGACAGTTTGACGTAATATAGTTAAGGGATTTTATTATTTTTCTGTGAGTGTGTGCAACTGCAGAGTTAGCATATTTAATTTTCTCTAGGGTGTGTGTGTTTACATATATAATCGACTGAAGCACAACTTACTTCACACAATTGACTGAAAACTCATTTGAGTAAAATGCAACTGACAGAAAGCATTCCACCCAGCAAATAAACCATTAAGAATGTTTTTACCAGTGGGAACCCCCCCTTACTCCCATGCTGGGTGCAAAGTTCTCTAACCCACCTTTATATTGTATATTAATTCCATGGTCAAAGAACTGCTGAGAAAAGAAAAAAATACACCGTACACAGTGATTCAGTTCTAGAACACAAAAAGATGTCTACAGATATGAAGGAACAAGATGATGGTAACCACAGCCAATCCACCCATACTCTTCTAGACTCACTTCTCTAATAACTCTTATTATGAGCAGAATTGACACCATCACATAATCTCTACAGACTTTTATACTTTTCTGTCAATTGTGATCAAGTCAAATGAGGTTTTAAGTAAAAGAGTTTGATTATTTGTGATTCAGTAAAATGAGATGCAGATGGATAGCTAACTAGATAGATAGATATGCAACAGCTGCAGTGTCATGTGAAAGTTTTGGTGTGTCTGCTCTCTTATGTGAGCATGGATGGTTAAGGTACCATTTATAAAAAGGGGAAGTAGAAGGATTAGAAATCAAGACTTTCACTAAAGGAACACAGAACATTCCATTAATTTCATTATTGGAAATGGAAACGTAATTAAGCTCATCAAAGGCTTTAGTTGCATCAATATGTAGTACTAAATAGGATCATGTAGATCATTCAGAAGCAAAAGGGATTCAGACATCTAAGTCTGTTTAATCAACTATCTACACTTCAGGAAATTAAAGGGATAAGAAGAAACTACATACAGCATAGCTAGCTACATACAGTGAACCAGTATAGCAATAAAGACTTAAAAGTGTAAATTATTAAGAGCTATCAACGATAACTACATCTCCCTCCTTAACTGTATG
The DNA here is from genome assembly GCF_019279795.1 of Protopterus annectens. Lineage (NCBI taxonomy): Eukaryota > Metazoa > Chordata > Ceratodontiformes > Protopteridae > Protopterus > Protopterus annectens. The sequence goes on from NC_056743.1 coordinate 712,976,569, forward strand.
GTAGCCCCATTTAGCAACCTACACACATCTCTTGCAAACTATAATTGTGTTACTATAAGATAGCTAAGCTTGTCTCAAATATGTCAACTTGCACATACCAGTGCTTGGCCATTAAATCGATAAACTGGCTTGACTTTCCACATTACCTTTAATATGCCCAGCTTATGCTTACCCACAAACTACTAAACAACCCTAAATTCTGTCCATCCCTTCAAACAATAATGCAAACTTATACCCCAAATCGTAACCCTAGATCTTCCAAAAAACACCTCCTAATGGTAATCAAACCTGACAAAAGAGCTGGAAAATGGCATTATTCATATGCAGTTGCTAAACTATGGAAAGCCAGTAACCAAAACAAACACAAAAACTTCTCTCTTGGACAGCGAGATGGAAGCAACGCCAATAAGGAGACAATAACAGCTGTTACAGGACAAACCTTCACTGTTAGGCGAAACTGCTACAACTTGCTGGAACACCACCACAATTTACCACACTGAAAAATCCTTTATTTACCTAGGTTTCGTTCGTTCCTACGAACTTCATCAGAATACAATCAACAATTTTTCCACCACATTTTTATACTATTTTGAATCTTCTAAATTGATTAATTGATATCAATTCACTTTGTTCATTCCATTAATTATTTCTTTCCTTAAAGGGATACCAAATTTAACTTGTAAAATGGTGGTTTACATTAAAATCTACTCAAAAACACCAATAAATGGTATAACTTATTTACATTTAAAAACTTAAACATATCCTAAAACGTTACAATGATATATTGTTGTACGTAACCATTTACATGATATATGTGCAACATTGTAAATGTTAAAACTTATAACTACATAATTAGTACTAACTAGTCATGGTGATACCTCCGTATATATTTTGAACTAATGTGACCAAACACCAAGTTACTATATTGGTGTAATATATTATAAATTACATATTTACACATGTTATAATTCATATATAATGCCATACATGCAATAATATATAATTATATGACATGTGCTCATATTAAAAATATTACTACCAAATATGTATATATGTATACTCTCAATAATTAGTGACCACAGTAACCCACATGTATATACTATATACCATTTATTTTATTTATTCTTAATAATGGCATAATCGTAAAATATTCATTCAACCCCGGAGGATTGTATGAATTCAACTGAAGTTGCCATCTTAACTCTTCCATATCTAAATGGCATTTAGTGATCTTCCCTTGCTGATCATATTGTATTTGACTAATAACACAAAAGTTAAATTTATGATGTACATTATCAATAACATGCCTAGCTAAAGCATTTGTAGTTTTACGATGTTGTATATCTAAATTATGTTCTCTTATCCGTTCCCTAAAATGCCTATTAGCTTTTCCTATGTAAAAGGCTTTACACTGTTGACATAAGGCCAAAAACACAACATTCATTGTATAACAATTAAAATGTCCATTTATATCGATTCTGCAACCATTTACCATCATCTCCATACCTGTACATTTTATATGACTACATACAGTGCATTTCCCACATTTATAATTTCCTTTAATCCTATTAATACATATATCTTTCCTTCCTTTATTTTAAAATAAATTTTTAAATGATGGACTTTTTCTATAAACAAATTTTAATGATCCCTGAAAAAATTGTTTCCAAGTTCTTTCATTTGCCAACGTATTCCAATTTTTTCTCACTATTGATTCTATGTTTTTATACGAATCATTATATGTAGTTATATACAACGGAACATTATATTTGTTTCCAGTATTGGGTGTATTAATAATTTTCATTTGATTGGAAATTCCAGATATTAATATTGACGTATATATACCGTTTTTCCTTTTTTCTTTCACTTCATTATATGTATTCTCACAGAATTGTTTGGGATAACCCCTGTTTGTGAAAAGTTTTATTATGTATTGTAATTCATTTAGAAAATCCTGCTCATCGCTTACCATTCTGGCAGCTCTGACCATCTGCCCTTTAACAATGGCTTTTTTCTGATGGTCAGGGTGCCAGCTGTTAAAATGTAAATACACATTTGAAAATGTGGATTTCCTATGAATTTTAGTTTTCAAACTTTTTGTTTCCCTATTGTATACAATATTCACATCTAAATAAGTTATATCATCTTTACTAATCTGATGAGTGAATTTCAAAAATCTAACAGTTGTGTTAATATATTCCAAAAAAGACTCTAACGTTTTTCTATCATAATTCCAAATGATAAAAATATCATCAATATATCTGGTGTACATCCTAATATACCGATAATATTCTGATTGAAACAAGTAATTATTTTCCCAATAACTCATGATTAAGTTAGCATACATGGGGGCACATGGTGCCCCCATTGCTATGCCACTTGTTTGCTGATAATAACACCCTTCAAAATACAGAAAATTATTATTTAGAACAATTTCCATCAAGTTGATTAATGTATTAATTTTTTCCTGTTCGTATAAATGTGTCTCAAACAATTGTTCTTCAAGCCATATTAAACCAATATCATTTGGAATACACGTAAAAAGGTTGCAGACATCAATAGTTACAAAAATATATTCACTTTCCATTTTAATTTCTTTAAGTCTACTCAAAAAATCCCATGAATCTTTAGTAATATACATAAATCTTGTCATACTCTCCTTAAAGAATTAATCTAAATAATGACTTATATAACATGTTTTACTTCTTTTCCCATCTACTATGGGTTGAAACTGAAGATTATTGAGGCCTTTGTGTATCTTTGGAATACCAAAGACACCACTTATTATTGGATATTCATTATATAAATATTCATGTTCTTTCTCAGATATTTCACCTTGATATAACATATCATCCAATAACATATCTATTCTCTTAAAGGCTATATTAACTTGATTTTTACTCACTTCCACATAGGTATTACACAATAGCATATTAGTCATATATGTACTATAATCATTACTATCAATAATGACCATACCATTGCCTTTATCTGGCCTCATAATCCTTATATTCATGTTATTACTTATTTCTTCAAAAAGTTGTTCTTCATGTGTCATATTTGAATATAATTTATTTTTATATGTTTTATGAAACATTCTTATATCATATTCACTTATTTTTTCAAACATAGCTATCTCTTCATTCATGGGCGGATTAAATAGACTAGGTTTAGTGAACTTATTACATTGTTCATTTTGGCCTTCCATTTTGTTCTGAAAAAATACTTTTTTTTTTTTTTAAATTTCTTTTTATTGACTTTTAGTTATAACAAAACAAATCATGCAAAACTATAATACATTATAAAATATGTAAACAGAAGTCACTCTACAAGAACTAACTATATACAGAACCCATCTATGCGAGGTCCCTAACAAGAAGGTTTAAATGCAGAGTATTTATGTTAGTATAAACTCATACACCATTCTCCAAGTGTCCCTCTGTGTAGGATTTAGCCTCATGGAATACCACAGATATTTGTGGGCAGAAATATGCTTCCCAGCAATCTTTTGGAGACCTTCCCAAGAAAGAGTCGATCTATCCCTCCAATTTAAGGTGATATAGTATTTTATCAGCATAAAAGATGTTATAAGAAAGTGTATATTCTTAACGTACTTCCTTCCGGGTATATGGAGGAGGGCAAATTGCCAAGAGCGTAGATTTTTCATAGCCCATTATTTCTAGTTTGACTCTGAGGGCACACCAAAGCCTGTAAGCGCACTTGCAACTACAAAGATGTGCATGATATCTGCTTCCATCGTAGGGCAGAATTGGCAAGGAGGATTTCATTGCACATCTTGTTTAGTAAAGCTGGGGTATAGTATCGTTATTTATTAACATAAGTTGGGTATATCTGAACTTTAGCAGGGGAATAGCTTTGGAAAATTTTCGAATGGCTTGGGCAATGGACTCAGAAGAAATCGAGGGGTCTTGTTTTAACCAAAAATCAGAATGGATAGCATCTTTCGAGCATCTGATTGCAGAGATTAGTTTATAAGCGTGAGAAACCATTTTCTTTTTACGAGTTAGAAGATTCCATAATACCTTACATAATTCTAATTGGTATTCATGAATGTCGATACCCGCCCAAAATCTACTACAAATATCTTTTAATTGCCTAATCATGATGGAGTATTTGAGCGGAAGCTTAAGTCTGTTTCTGATGGAAGACGTATCTTAAAATAATAAAGCACCAGGACCGGATGGCTTCACAGCCGAATTTTATAAATCCTTTAGTCATAAACTAACAACCATTCTATGCCACCTTTTTAACTTCATTATTCAGAAGGATGTTTGCGACCCCCACTTAAATGCATCTAGAACTATTCTAATTCCCAAACCGAATAAAGACAATACCAATCCTAATAACTATAGACCCATCTCTATTATTAATATAGACATTAAGATTTTGGCAGCAATTTTAGCGAATAGATTGAAATCAGTGATTAATAAAATCATCTCTCCGGAACAATCAGGCTTCATAAACCACAGACAAACATTTGACCAGACCCTCACCCTAAATGCTATGTCTTCTTTATCAATGATTAAACGTACCCCCATTTACGCTGCGCTATTGATGCATCCAAAGCATTTGACAGAATAAACAAAAAATTCTTGATCTCTGTTTTACAAAGATTGAAAAAATACTTTTAAATTTAATTTTCGTGTAAATAATTTTAAATCTAGTATAGATTCCACTAGATTTCCTTTTTTACAAGGGACAAAATTAAACCCTTTTGAAAACAATTTAACATGCTTTCCACTAATAGTTAACGTAGAATAATTAAACACTCTAAAATCTTGATTCTCATTGGTCACTATAATTGGGTTACATAAAAAATCATTTTCAGTAATATTAATAACATTTTCACCATCAACTATAGTACTTTCCACCACCATGACATGTGTATTCAAATCCTTATTGGATTGAATATAATTATCTGGGTTACAATCTATAAAAAAATTGACTTCATTATGTTGTTGTTCCATGTTACGCCATCCATATTCACATATTTGCTCAGTTATATTTTGTTCCATAGCCCCCTCTTTGTTATTTTCATCATTACTTGTCATATCATCATATTCATGTATACTTAGATTCAACAGTTCATCATCTACAACATTACTTAAAACTTCTTGATTCTTTTCTACAGATAATAAACATGGTCCACATGCATTCATGGCAACATTAAGATTAGAACTAGATACACAAGTAGTAACATTGTTGACGAAATGTGTTGTAGTACATAATGTATGATTAACCATACTTTCATTGTTAGAATAACTACACAATGTATTGCAACTAAGCGTACTCACATTTGCGGTTATATTGTTCACATAATGAAAGTCAGTAACATCACTTAGTTCATAAAAATTACTGCTGCACAATTCCCTGGGTGCTGGCATTTGATAACTTCTTACTTCCGCTTCCAACCTTGCGTATAATTCCCCAAAAAAGTCTTTTTAGGTTTAGCTCCTTTTTGATAGTATTCTTGTTGGTTTGCATAGTCAATTTGATTTTTAAGTCGATCAGATCTTCTGACGCCCTCGGCAGTAATGTTTTCATTATCGTTTTGAACTTCGGACTCGTCTTCCCCTTTGTAAGGCGGATTGACGTCATCCGCAACGTCCGCTATACACGCTTGTGGTCTGTTGCCATGGTGCTTGTCGTTTTTAATAAGGGACTTAGGATATGCTTGTTTTGAAGCATATCTGTTGGTATCTCTTTGTATTTTCAGATTTTTCTTTTGAAAAAGGATGTCACAACTGTGTGTGACATCAGTAATGATATGCGAGTAGTGATCGTAGTACTGATCAAATAAGAGATCTTTGGAAATGTCTCTATTAAGAATTTCTAATTGATTGAGCAAGTCTTCAATTTTAAGTTTATTGTATTTGATCATTATCTCCATAAGTTGAATACCGCAAGTATCAAAAAAGGCATGAAGTTCATTTAGCAGGAAATTAGAGGGATAAGAAGAAACTACATACAGCATAGCTAGCTACATACAGTGAACCAGTATAGCAATAAAGACTTAAAAGTGTAAATTATTAAGAGCTATCAAAGATAACTACATCTCCCTCCTTAACTGTATGGTAGCCCCATTTAGCAACCTACACACATCTCTTGCAAACTATAATTGTGTTACTATAAGATAGCTAAGCTTGTCTCAAATATGTCAACTTGCACATACCAGTGCTTGGCCATTAAATCGATAAACTGGCTTGACTTTCCACATTACCTTTAATATGCCCAGCTTATGCTTACCCACAAACTACTAAACAACCCTAAATTCTGTCCATCCCTTCAAACAATAATGCAAACTTATACCCCAAATCGTAACCCTAGATCTTCCAAAAAACACCTCCTAATGGTAATCAAACCTGACAAAAGAGCTGGAAAATGGCTTTATTCATATGCAGTTGATAAACTATGGAAAGCCCTCCCTCACTCTATTATTCAAACTGACTCTTTAGTAACTTTCAAAAAAGCTCTGAAAGAACTATATCTCAATAACCAAGACTGCTCCTGTACTAACATGAGAAAGCCTTCTTAATTATTACTTGCTACATACCCTTACAATGTCCTTTTTGCTCTGACTTAGTGATCCACTGTCCTTTTACAAGTCTCCATTTACCCTCTGCTTACTATTTAACTAATCTATTACTATTCCATAAAATATTTTTCTTGTAAGGTTTTAGTCCACAGCATACTAATTATAAAGCTCTAGCTGGTGTATGATAGACTTATGTTAAAATGTTTCTTTCCTTAGCAATAACATTGTTACAATTTAATATTGACTGTTTACAAAATCTTATGAATGTCAATAATTATTTTAACTATGCGACAGTTTATAATGTTCCTCTACAAAACTTTATGTTTTATTCCAAAATGTAAAGAATATCAAATTGTTTTGGACCTTTTACTGGTTAAATCTTTTCTTGGTTTACTTCTAATACACACTGTAATGTTTACACTACATGAGGAAATTGTTCTGTAATTGGTGGAGCTTTCCTCCGTCAGCCTCCACTGAAAATGGGACTTTCTGGGCCAGTGGACCTTCCCAGTCAACAAATGGCAATAAATAAATAAACTGTTAATGTTTGGTAAATCAGTACAAGCATTGACTTTCAGGGCTGTTTTAGACTGATTAGCGGATTGGGCATCTGAGGCACTGGCAGGGGAGGGCATTCATTTGGCTGTTCCCCGTGAGGAGGCATGGTACTAGAAGACAGCTGCCCTCACATGTAACAGGCAAATGAGAAGAGTGAGGGGGAAATCAAGTGGTAGGTCCAAATTTAAAAAATCCTGCAGTGGGGACAGCCAATGGTACAGCTTTCCCAGGATATCCTTAGATTTCACACTGGCCCCAGCATTAGAGCAGAGGTAGTCCAGAGGCTGTAGGAGAGGCTGGTAGAGCTAGTGACAGATGGCGGCACTGAAGTGAGTGAGAAGGATGAAGGAGGAAAAAAAATGCTTTAAATTTGTTAAAGTTTGTTTGTGTCTTTTGGCTTTTTCCCGGTTAGGGGTCGCCACAGTGGAACTCCGGTCTGCTAATGATTGGTAGTGGATTTTTATGTACCGGGTTACCAGCCCTGATGCACAAACTTCAACGAAGGCATGCCCCATTCACGTATGTCTCCAGACAGAAGACGTTCTAGCTGAGAATCGAACGGGACAACATCTTGCTATGAGGGGACAACGCTACCGCAGCACCACCACAGTGTACACTGTAAATACTACTAATGAAAAGCAGTTATAAATGATTTCAAAACTTCAATAATTTTTGTAGTATTAGGTTTTATTGCATTCTGCAGAGAAACAAGCTGAGCCAGCAGAGTTATGAGATTTTAAAGCAGAGTAATGTCATGATTAAACTTTGTGTATAAGCAGGTGTTAATGAAGGGTAATTTACTGGCAGATAACTAGATTTAAATACAGCTTTTAAGTCATTTTCTTGTACTTCAGAAAGATGATTAGAGTACAATTAAAGGAAATGTGTAACATACTAATAATGATGTTATCTGGTATAGTCTTGCCCACTGATTCAATTTCACAACCTCATTATTATTTCTTTCTTTTTCTGGTTTACATTTTATTTATTTATAATTGCACACATTTTTCAAGTTAATCAAATGTAACATGCAGATGCAGAACGTTTTGATACCATATTCATTTCATGTCATGAAAGTTGTGAACTAAGATTAAGTATTTAAGTCAACCTTTAAGTTTTCAAGTTGTTAAATTTTCAACATATTTTCAAATAGAGCATCTCTTTTATGTTTTCTTATAAAGATCTTTGTTTTTTTAGTTTTTGCTTTTTAACTTAAGATGCAAAATGAATGAATATATCCATAATATCAATTTAAAAAAAAATTGTAAAAGCAACCATTTCAAAACCTTAGTGGAATCAGTCGAACTGAGTTGCTTTGAAAACTTTTGAATTTGTTCCTTGACTTTACTTGCAACATTAGTGAAGGAAGCAGGATTAAAGCATCAAATCCAACTGTTTTTCTTTGCTTTTTAGATTAGGTAACATTTCATAAGCTCTATATAAATTTTAAGATCTCATTTTCGGAAAAGTATTTATTGGTAGAAGGGCTAAGAAATGTGGATTAAAAAACTCTATAAAGGAACATATTTTTGCAGCTTCGAAAATTGAAATTGTTGGTCATGAAAAGTACAAAAAGACACAACCATCTGAAAAGTCTGCAGTAAATCAATATAGTTGGCAGAAAGATACTGTTGAAAAAAGGAGTCATGTATTTTCCATCCATATCTCATCAATAATTTTATTCCAATCACCAGCAATTACATAAAGGTGATTTTTAAATCAGAGAAGGATTTCAAAAGGAAAATAAATTTATTTAAGTTGGTTGAGATAATGAAAATATAAACATAAAAGAAATATCTGTATTAAAAACTGCATGTTTAAAAGTAACAAAGCAATGTCTTCTCAAATAATAACTCCCCGATATTCCACTTGTAACCAGTTTTACTATACAGACAAGCATGAAAACTTTCAGCATATCTGCATATTATTTTGCAATAAAAGCAGTACACAACCACTTTTCATGAATATTTTGCCACTGAGCTTAAGACATGTGTGTCTGTTAGAGTAGAAAAAAGTGAAATTTAGACCTGAAAAATAAAGCACAAGTTCCCTTATGAGGAAACTGAATTCCATTTCATTTCTAAAAGCAATGCTTACTATTAGATAAAATTAAGACAGATATGCTGCATAACTGTCTGTCCTGACCTAAAGTAATGAATATAGTTAAGCATTTGCATCAACTAGCAGATAGCTCAATGGAGAAAAATTATTTGTCCGAAAGCTTGATAAAACTTGAGCAGATCCCCTATGTGGAGAAGCACAGGCATCATTGTACATACACAAATCAGTAAAATAAATTAATAAAACATAACCAGTTGTATTCTCCTTAATGCACTATAGACAGTAAGAAAACTGAAATAATTCACATAAAAAAATACAACTCAGGGAATATAAAACCATAACATCCACATCTGTGTAAATTCAACAAGTACTTTTATTCTTCAAACAGGCTGAAATTATCATATGATTCAAGAAGACAGCAAAGGATTATGTTGTTCTTTGTCAATCTAGCTTCAGGTTCCAGCTTGTTTTTTAATTGCATGTATATCATTTAGGCGCTGCATTGAAAAGTCTTTTAATTTTTCACGGAATATATGTCTACAAATAAATATCTATTAAAAAAAATATATATGTGTACGTGTGTGTGTGTGTGTGTGTATTCACACAGACATGCACACACACACATATATATATATATATATATATATATATATATATATATATATACACACACACACACTGACACACACACACACATATTAGATATAGATATTTACAGATAGATTCTACTTCTTAAATGTTCCATACATATCAGACTTGCATAGTGGTATTGAAGCTTGCAATACATGAAAACAAATTATTAAATTAACAATTTATATATTTCTTTTAGATCTCTTTGGTTTGATGCATTTGGAATCCACATAAAAAATAATAAATGAACCACAATCATGACAACCTGCACTTTGTGGTTACAAAATAGCTAGTTTCCAACTAAAAGGTAAAAAGTTACTAGAGAAATATCAGCAGCAATCATTTTTTTCCAGTAAAATAAAATAAAGTAGCTACAAGACAGAGAAGCAGAACAGCCTAAATCCCGATTCCCATTTTGCCTCCCAAAGACAACTGCAAAAAAATTATCTGAAGGAGCTGTCCCTTTTTCAAATATTTCTAGCTGCCTGGTGACAAAAAAAAGTACAGTTTTGTACCTACCATAAATGTAGATGTTCGAAGATCCACATTGCTGCAGTCCTTACATATGGGTAGTCCGCTGTCCTCGGTCGGCCCGAATACCAAAGTATTAGGCTGACGTCGGTCAAGGCGCTTAAAACTGACATCAGAACGTCAGGGTACAAAGCCATGACCCGGCGTCATATCCTCAGTCTTTCTTGCCCCAGATGTCAGGAAGGCCCTAAAAAGAAAGGCCAAAGCCAAAACAGCAAAGAACAACCAACCACCCTGCACTAACCATATTTACAAAATTTACAACCCAAACCACACAACCACCTCTAACTACAGAGGGAAGGAGGGAGGGTTGGACTGCAGCAATGTGGATCTTGAACATCTACATTTATGGTAGGTACAAAACTGTACTATGTTCTTCATCTCACATTGCTGCAGTCCTACATATGGGTAGAATCCCAAAGCAGAGGTAAGGAGGATGGCAAAACTATAAAGCATTGAGCTGCCAAAATGCCCTGTAAAATTGCAGTGGCAAAACCAGCCCTAGATTTAGAGTAAAGTGGAAGATGGTAATGCTTAGAGAAAGTATGCACTGAACTCCAAGTAGCTGCCTCCAAAATATCTTTAGTAGCCACCCCCCTTAAAAAAGCTGTAGAAGTGGCAGTAGCCCTAGTGGAATGAGGCCTAATCCCAACTGGAATCTCCTTACCATGATGGGAATAACAGAAAGCAATACAAAAACCAATCCACTTAGAAATAGTTTGTTTTGAAACAGGTTTGCCCTGAGAACCCAAAGCAAATGAAACAAACAACTGCTGAGACTGCCTGAACCCTTTAGTTCTGCTCAAATAATATCGCAACTGTCTGTGGATATCCAAAGTGTGCAAGATCTTCTCCCCTTTATTTTGGGGGTTTGCATAAAAAGTAGGCAAATGAATAGTTTGGTTTAAGGCCACACTAGAAACCACTTTAGGCATAAAGGAAGGGTTAGTACGCAAAGACACCCTATCCTTGTGGATAATTAAGAATGGCTCAACCTCCATAAGGGCCTGTAATTCAGAAACCCTTCTCGCAGAGGTAATGGCCAACAAAAAAGCAGTCTTCCATGATAAATATTTCAACTCGGCAGTAGCTGCAGGCTCAAAAGGTTGTAGAGTGAGTTTCTCCAACACAAAATTGAGATCCCAAGGAGGAGTAGGAGCTCTACGTGGGGGTCTTATATTCTTTGCCCCTCTAAGGAATTGCTTAAACAAAGGATGAGAAAATAATGGTGGGTCACAGTCATAGTGAGCAGAAATTGCTGCAGCATGAACCTTTATAGAGGAGAAGGACAACCCTTTGTCCAATAACTCAGTAAGGTATTGAAGAGCAACACTTAAATTAGGTTTAGAAACATCAAAGTCCCTTGCTGTACTCCAAATTAAAAAATCTCTCCATTTATCTGCGTAAACTTTCCTTGTACTCAGGCCTTCTGGCCTCCAAAATAACATTCAAAACCTGTTGTGGAAGCTGAGACCCTCCAGGGTTTAAAACAGAATATGCCAGGCTGTTAGATGTAGAGAGTGAAGTTTGACATTGAGTAAATGACTGTTCTCCTGAGACAGCAGGTGTGGAATCGAAGGCAAAGGCCATGGAGGCTCCCGAACCAGACTTCTCAGTAATGGGTACCAGTGCTGTCGAGGCCAATCCGGAGCTATTAAAATCATGGTTGGCTTGTCCTGTCTGACCTTCAGGAGTACCTTTGGGAGGAGAGGCAGAGGTGGAAAGGCATACACGTGAAGATTGCTCCAATTGAATGAGAGAGCATCCACTTTCCAAGCTGTGGGATGAAACCTTTTTGTGCAAAACTTTGGCAACTGGTAATTCAGTGGAGAAGCGAACAGATCTATGTCTGGAGTTCCCCATAACACTGTCAATTCTTGAAATACATGAGGATCCAATTTCCACTCGTGGGGATCCATAATTTGTCTGCTCAACACATCTGCTAAGGAGTTCTGTGCTCCTGGCAGAAACGTTGCCTGAAGATTTAGCTGTAAACTGAGTGCAGTCTCCCACAAAATCATTGCTTGTCTGCATAGAGGGTATAAATGTGTCCCCCCTTGCTTGTTGATGTACCACATGACAGTTGTGTTGTCTGTTTGAATCAACACCTGCCCTGGAAGAAGTAAATCCTTGAAAGCTATCAATGCAAATTGGACTGCTAACATCTCCTTCAAGTTGATATGTAAATGTTGAAGTCTGGCAGGCCACGTGTCTTGTACCCATTTTCCATTTAGATGAGCTCCCCAAGCTTTGTCTGAGGCATCTGTCGTTAGAATCTGACTCGCCTCTGGTCGGGTCACAGAGAGTCCCCTTGTTTAGGTGACATTCCTGAGCCCACCACAAAAATTCCTTTTGAATGCAAGGTATTATCTGAATGACAGTGTCCATATCTTGGCAGTGTTGCGTCTATACATTTTTGAGATACCATTGTAGCTTCCTCATATGCAGTTTGGCATTGGGAAGTACCAGAATACAAGATGCCATGAACCCCAAGGCTTGAAGGACTGTCCTTGCAGTCAGCCTGGACTGACGAGACAATTGATGGAAATAAAGAGAAAGATTCTTTTGTTTGTCCGGGGTCAAAAAGGCCATCTGGGATGCTGTATTCAGTCTCACACCCAGAAAGCACATGTCCTGAGAGGGTACTAGACTGGACTTTATTTCGTTCACAGAATACCCTAGGCATCTTAACACTGCTATCACATACTGTAAATGATGAAGAAGTTCATCCTTTCCTTGAGCCAGAATCAGGCAATCGTCCAAATAAGGATAGATTTGTATTCCTCTTAGCCTGAAGAAAGCTATCACTGGAGCCAGAACCTTTGTCAACACTCTGGGCGCAGTAGATAAGCCAAAGGGCAATGCAGAGAACTGATCATGAAAAGTCCCAGCCCGAAAACGTAGATACTTCCTGCAACTGGGCCTGATAGGAACATGAAGGTAAGCTTCCTTGAGATCCAGAGTCACCATCCAGTGATCCTTGCCCAGCAGAGGTAAAAGCTGTTGTAACGTCAACATTTTGAACTTGGGAATGTCCAGATATGTGTTGAGGATAGATAAATCCAAAATTGGTCTCCACTTGTTCCCTTTCTTTGGTACTAGAAACAGGCGAGAATAAAATCCTAGGCCCACTTCTGGCAGAGGGACCGGTTGTATAGCCCCTATTTGAAGTAGTAGAGAAATCTGTTTGCAGCCTCGTCTTTGCTGAGGAGGAGCGTCTGGCATGCCTTTGAAAGGGGCAAGGTATGGAAATAAAACTTGTAACCTTGGTATGATATCAATACCCATTTGTCCTGCAATTAAAATCCAATTTTCCTTGAATAGTGCCAACCGTCCTCCCAAAGGTGCTGCCAGGCAAGAAGGATCTGGCAGCTGAAAGAGTAGGTCATTGGGCCTGTTTACGAAAAGGACTGGCCCCTGCCTTCACGAAGATTGTGCAGGTGAACTCCATGTTCTAGGTCTGAAGGAACTCTGAGCTCTGCCCCTACCACGTCTAGACCTACCCCTAGACTGAGAATCAGAAGAAGGATACGTCCACCCCTTAGCAGGCCAATTTCTACTAAACTTCGGAGGCTGAACTTGCAAAAAATCTTTAACAGTCTGCATAGACTTAGCTTTGTCCTCCATTTTCTTCAAGACTGACTCCACAGGTGGACCAAACAACACTTCAGACTGCAAAGGAGCATCCAAAACTTGTCTTAACATGGTCAGATAAATTCTGATCCTTAAGCCAGGCGTGCCTCAAGAACTGAACCAGTGGCAGCCACCCTAGAAGAGGCCTGCACAGCATCAAAACCACACTGTAAAGAATGCTTACCCACCTGTTCAGAGACATGCACCAAATCTTGTAATTCTTTACACTCAATGCCTTCTGCCAGAGCATCCACCTTAGATTTCAATTGAGAAAGAAGAAAATTTTGATATTTCAACATATGAAACTGGCAATTTAAAGCCCTCATTGCTAAGGTAGAAGATGTATAGACCTTCTTTCCCCATCTATCCAAAGCCCTGGCCTCCTTTATCTAGAGGGATCGGTTCTTTACAACCGAGGCCTTGACACCCTTAGGTCCCTGACTAATAGTTTCTGGGTCCACCCTAGGACTCTTATAGAGATATTTATGAGCTCAGGCACCCTGTAATACCTATCTGGTTTAACAGGCGCAGGGGCAGAGAATCAGGATTATGAAGCCTCTGAAAACACATCTTGCACAACATCCAGAACAGGGGTATAGCTAAGGGCCTATGTTGAGGTAAAACAAAATTCCCTAAGCCTTTTCCGTGAATCAGAGAAGTCCTGACCTTCCCACTTAAAATGTTCCTCATAGAATGAAGTGTCTCTGAAAAGAAAAATCCTCTGGAGGAGAAGCAGAAGGAGTGGAATCTTCTGCATCAGAATCAGAATAAGGAGAGTACTCCTGCAAGTCTTCAGCCGAAGACTCTGAAACATCCAAGCCTGTACAAAACTTTCCAACTCTGGCTCCACCCTAGGCCTCTTATCAGGAAAGGGGCAAAGAACCTCTAATCAGAGTAATCAAATCTTCTGCCATTTTAAACATGTGCTTCTTGGGCACAGACCCTGCAGAACTAGGACTGACACCAACAGAAGCCAAACCTGGCCTGTCTCTGGAAGAAGTTTTGAAACAGAAGGAGAGGGTCTAACCACCCTGGGAAGGGAGGGGAGTACAGAAACCTGAGAAGCCCTTCAGCCTGACCTGCCTCCTGAGAGGCCACATCCTGCAAAATCAAAAGTCTCCCCCGAGACTCCAGAGAAGCTCTCCATCGGAACCACCGGTTCCACTGAAGCCTCTAAAGAACCGGCGTCCGGAACGGACGACTCATCTTGCCTAGGTTTAACTGGCTTTTTTGGCGCCAGGAAGGGCATCGAGCATCCGGACGGCATATTATAATTGCACCGCCATCAAGACCAGCCTAGCACAATCCAACCTTCGCTTAATAGCGCGCTTATTAAACCTAGCACAAAAGCGGCAAATCGACTACGCCGTGCTTGTGGGCCCCAAACAAGGAATGCACAAAGAATGATAACCTATGGCGCGTATCTGTTTCACAAGAAATACACTAAGGAATTCCCAATATTATTCTAGCATGTCCAAAGGTCAGTTGTCAATCTCCTCTCCGGTCCAGCTGGTGAATCTGGGAATCTTGAGGCAATGTTACAACTGCCTCATGTACACAGACAAGCCTCTCCTCCTCCCAACAAATTCCAACAGATGTGAGAGATGCAACCATATAGCCAAACTGGAGGCTAAGCTCTCTCAACTCAGTACTGGCATAACCAGTCAGGAGGAGAAGGAAACCACACTCACTACAATTCCAGTCTCACACAGACCTACCACGACAACAAACCAAACACATAATCACACAAAACATACTGAGGCTCTAAATAAAGATCTGCCGAAGCAGCAGAGACCTCCAAAGCAGACACCCAAGCAGCCGCTACCCCAAAACAAAACACGTGCAACACATATCTCACAAAGCCAGTGTGTCGAACAGTCACAGCCCTTAAGACTAAACAACACACCTGATACACTTGTAATAGGTGACTCTATCATCAGGCACACTGACGTCCCGCTCACCAGACTGAACAAGGAGAGGATCATGGTGAGCAGCCTGTCGGGCGCTAGGATCCGCCACATAACACAAGCACTCAGGTCACTCCAAGGCAAGTACAAATATGACTCAGTCATTGTCCATGCTGGTGTGAATGACCTGAGACGTACCTCCCTGGACTACATGAAAAGAGACATAAAGGAGCTCTCTGAGCATGTAGCCCAGGCCGGTATGACCCTGACCTTGAGTAGCATCTTACCCTCACCAAGAATGATGCCACAATATGAAGACAAGATGATCAATTTCAACAATTGGCTTAAGTACTGGTGTCATTCAAAGGGGATCCAATGCCTGTCAGCTTGGGATGATATGCTCGACAAGCCACGATGTTTCGCTAGGGACGGCTTGCACCTGTCACGCCTGGGCTTTCGGATATTGGCAAAGGCTCTTGCTACCCCATAGTGCCTTTTTAGGCAAGGCTCAAAGACAAACCCACCTCCATAGGTATTACAAGGGATAAGAAACTAAGAGTAATGCTACTCAACGCCAGAAGTCTAAACCTCAAGATGCACGCACTCGAAACTCTCCTTAGAATGGAGAACATCGATATCTGTGCAGTAACAGAAACCTAGTTCAGGGTTCCCGACAGCACCCCAGCACTACCAGGTTATACCTCATACCATGCTTTTCGGCCCCAAAACTTGGACCGAACCACAAAAGGAGGGGGAGTATCGATATTCATCAAAGATACCCACATCTCCAGGTTGGTGGCAAAGCACGAAGCATCAGAGACTATCCATGTGCAAGTAATAGTGGGTAAAACTGCCTTCCAGTTTATAGCCTGCTACAGACCACCCTCCCAAACCCAGGAACCCCACTCGGCCTTCCTGAGAACACTGGAAAATATGAAGGTCTCTCCAAACACCATTATATTGGGCGACTTCAACTACCCAAACATAGACTGGGAGCATTACTCTAGCTCCAACACCCTAGCCCAAAGGTTCCTAGAATTTATAAACTCAAATGCTATGGAACAACTTGTTACCACTCCCTCAAGAGGGGAAAACATACTGGACCTGATCATCACCGACATGGGGACTCTATGCTCCAGACCAGAAGTGTATCCCTTACTGGTAAGATCAGACCATAAACTAATCTCACTGGATATTCACATTCCGACCCCACCCCCTGCCCAGAAAACCACAGTGAAAAACTTCTCTAAAGCAAATTTCACACTCCTAAAAACTGAGGTGGAATCCTTCAAAGCCCCCGGGCCTGTGGAAAATACGACCCAGACCACAGAATCCTTTATAAATGCATTCTATGAACACCTTCAGGAATGCATGGATCATGCGATCCCAAATAAAACCAAGACCCAATCCTCCAAAGGCAGACGTCCTGTCTGGTGGACCCCAGCCATAAACAAACTATACAATAGAAGGAGGAAGCTACTAAATGAGAGAGCAAAATCCCAAAAAGGGAAGGCATCACTGATCAGTATTAGCAAAAAACTACGGGCACACATAAAATTGTCTAAGGCCAGCTTCGAGACAAAATTGCACAGGACACTAAGGATAATCACAAGGCTTTCTTTAGTTATGTTAGGAACTTGGGTGGTAATTCCCAGTTATGCTCAGAATTAGTCCAAAATGACAAAAAATACACCGGCCCACAGACATTGCCAACATCCTAGCAGACAGTTCAGCGCAAACTCCCTCCCCACCAAAGGGCAAATATCTATCCCAGCAGAGTGCTGCCCCTGACATCTCAGATACTCAGGTAAGAGCCGCCCTCTCCAAAGCAAAAACACAGCATCAATGGGACCAGGCGGTGTCCCGGCTGCGCCTACATGAACTCCAAGAAGAGCTAAACCCAAACATAAAACTACTGTTCAATCTCAGCCTTACTACAGGATATGTGCCCAAGAGTGGCGACAGCAACAGTGGTCCCTCTCCATAAAAGTGGTGCCTCAACGGATCCTGGAAACTATTGCCCCATAAGCCTGACTAGCTTGGTCTGCAAAGCTATGGAAAGGATCATCATGGACCTCATAAATAAAGATATTGGGGACCTACAAACACTGGATCCTACCCAGTTCGGCTTTGTTAAGGGCAGATCCTGCCTCTTAAACCTGGTTGATTTCTTTGAAACAGTCACCAAGGCCATTGGCGAGGGGAAGGTGGTCCACACAGCCTACCTGGACCTCGCAAAAGCCTTCGATACAATACCCCACTCGGGCATTATAGATAAGCTCACCAGCTTAAATATAAACCCTATGTCACTAGATGGATTGAAAACTGGCTCAAGGACAGAACCCACATGGTTAGAATTGCTGGAGCCATGTCAGACTCCAAACCAGTTACAAGTGGTGTCCCACAAGGCTCAGTCCTGGGACCTCTCTTGTTCGGTATATATTTCTCGGAGGTACAGGCCAACACGGAAGGACTGTGGCTGACCAAGTTCGCAGATGACTGCAAACTGGGCGCCATAATCGACTCTCCAGCCGACACAAGCATCCTTCAAAAGGGCCTCATAGAAACAGACAACTGGTGCCAGAGCTATGGCCTCAAGCTAAATGCCAAAAAGTGTATAGTCATCCCCTTTGGCAAAAACAAAGTGCCCACAAATTACCACAAGTACAGAAGAAGTAATTAGGGACCTGGGGACCCAAGTTGATAGCAATCTCTCATTTGACAACCACGTGGCCAAAGTGGTTAGAAAAACATTTTATATAGCCCACCTAATCATGAAGGGATTTACATCTAGATCAGGGGACGTCATCGTGCCTCTTTACTCATACCTCATCAGGCCCATAATTGAGTACAATGCCCCTTTTGGGATGTACCTTACCAGACACCTGCAGCAACTGGAAAGACCCCAAAAGTACCTCACCAAGAGGATCAAAGGGCTCAAACAGATGCCATATGCTGCCCGGTTAAAGAAACTCCAGCTCTACTCAGTGGCATACTGCCTGTTCAGAGGCGATCTGTGCCTGACGTATAAAGCCATGTCCAACCCGGAATTAATGGACATGCTGCACCTCAGAAAATCCAAATCCCATCGAGGTACGCTCGAGAAACTTGAACCTCAGCACTGAAATAAATAGGACATGCTGGAGGGACAGATTCATAACCCAGAGGCTCCCTTCACTCTGGAATAAAATCCCAGTCCAGGTTAGGCAGAGTCCCTCATTGACTCTCTTCAAGAGGAATCTTGATGAGTGGATGGGAGATCGTAGGTTTACCCCGGGTATCACTTCTGTGTCACTGTTAGACAGAGGCACAGTATACTAACCTCGAAAAAGGGCATAGCAAAATAAATTTAAAATGGGTGGCGAAAGCCAAACACATTCTGGATAGGCTTATAAATGCCTTAGGGCAGATAGCCTAGTATGAACCTATGAACCTATATGACGAGGCAGTGGTGTGAAAATGAACTACAATAAAAAAAAATCAACATGTACGTGACAGTCAGACTGCTGCTGCTGAATCTAGGTAAAAGCAAACAGAAGCCTGTAGTCATGGCTGAGTACTGTTTAGGTCTAAAGTGGACAACAGACAAATATCACTCCTTCAGTTATTGGGAATGACTGCACCCAATTCCATCTCCCAGGCTTTAGGCATATTTTGGTTCCTTAAATTATCATTAAATAAACATAAGATGCAAGGTGTTACCTCATCTCTAGTACGAGTCCATAAATAATTAGTGGTCCATGTGAAACAGGAATTTCCTCATTTACGTACTTTATTAAACTCTAATAACATTTCCAGGTCATTACCTGGAAACTGGTAAATACATTAATTGCACAATAATGGTCATGCCAGCTAATGAAAGATAGCATCCTAAAACTTGCAGGATGGTCACCACAAATGGGAATGATAACGGACTTTTTAGAAACTCCCTCAAGAACACAAACCTCTAATCTAATAAAATTTCCACTGCATGATTAATGTCATCCATTAAACCTTCTATCTAATAAAATTTCCACTGCATGATTAATGTCATCCATTTCCATATGGCAATGAAGCTTTCTCCTTAGAATCTAAATTTATTTTTATTTTAAGTTTATTTTACCATTCTTCAAAACTCTGCTGTTTAAAATCTGATTTCCTACCTTAAACCAACTTTCATTTCATTCCATGTTTCTGCTGCAGGTTTGCCACCCTGTCCATTTCCTGAAAAGTTACATGCAACTCTGTCTTGCATTTAAACTTAAGAGTTTCCCATTTTTAAATAATACACTGGAAAGTATCATTATATGCCATTTTCCTTCAAAGAAGAGAACAATAAAAGCTCCAGTGAAACATGATCAGACATAATGAATGAATGCATATATACCTCTTTAACCAAATACAATAAGTTATACAGTTATCAAAACTGTATTCTGAAGGAAGAAATGTACATTGTGAAATAAAATGAATGTTTGGGGATCTCTCTGCATCATACCTCTCAATCTCTTAGCTCAAGAGATCTGTACAGAGATAAAAATAATGGGGGACAAAGGCTTAAAAATAAGGATACATTTAAATATTGCTCTTATAAACTTAGAAAATTCCTAGAATAACAGATTTTGCATTAATGTGCATTTCCTGAAGGTTATGAAGCCTGAAATTCAAACGCCTATCATTATTTAGTGATTTCAATCCTCAGTAATTTTACCAGAAAACCACAACTTTTATGAGGAAAAGAACAAAAATATGAGACAAATGGTTTATGAGAATATCAAAGTACAGAACAAAATCCATTCACATCTTCGATTCAGACGTGCAGCATATTAATTAGGACAGAATGTCGAAGTGCATATAGCGAAATATTTGAATTTGCATTTTCAACATTGTGTGTTGCACGCCACTACTGCATATCACATAATGTAATGTTTTTGCAGGGGGCTGTACCCCCTGCATTATATCCATGTGGGGGTCTGTGTCCCCACACCCCCTGCAAAATATCTATTCCAATCTGAGATCGCACTACAGTGGGGAAAAGGGTAATTTCCAGATCCCCACTGTACCCATGATCTGTAGTCATAACTCTGATGACATATGTGGAAACGCAGTGGCATTCGCTAAACTGCACACTCGCAATAGTGCAGGTCGGTGAAAATGGGAATTTAACTGTGGTTCAACATTCTCATTTTCGTCAAACCTGTGCTTGTAATTTCCAAAGTAAACTGAGACAAACATCTGGACATTCTGTAAAAATTTGGACAGTTAAGAGATGTGGGCTGTGTTGATAAAACTATGTGAGAGTCTGATTTAGGACCTCCTTTAATACCAAAAATATGTACAACTTCTATCCAATCTCATAAATAAAGAAATATCCGGGAAGGCTGTGATGGCTGCCATAACAGATCTAAGTTGTCTTTATGAAAACCCAGGAAGAAAATCTACTACAAATAATCTGCTTCATCTGTAACCAAAACATTTTGACCTTAAATTAAAATGATGAATGTCCTTAAAAATATTTTCAAAATACAGGGACAAATTCAACAAATCAAAAAGTTCACATCTGTCTCTATTATATAAAGATATCATTCAAGAAGTCCAAAGTTTTTTAAACTGCTGCTAATGGACATTTTTCTCTAAGTTTCAAGCATGGCATGATGTGCTGAACTTCATTATAGTACAATATTTCACTTTTATATGCAAAAGCAATATTTAGCAGTAATTTTCAGTGATGGCATTGTCTTGTTTTTTGTATCATGCAGATGACTATTTTGAAGTCTAAAAACAGCAATAATCTCTTATAGACCTTCAAAAAATAAAAATAACAACTGCTAATTTACTAACACTAAACAAAACAACAGGATATAAACTCTACACAGCATTGGGTATTCAGTGAAGTGCCCAGCATAAAGACATTGCAGAGCCTATATGTTGTCAGTGATGACTCAAGTGCCATAAAGCCGTATTTCTTTCAAGTTCGCTGCATTACCTTGTTATTGCCAGTGTTTATCAACACAGCTCAGTGAAAGCACGATTTCAGCAAATACAAGTTTTGTTGAGTAAGTGCAGTATTTTTAATCAGTTGTAACTGATGTTCTTCTTAAAGGAGAAAGCAGGAGTTTGGTAAAACATTTAACAAGAAGAAGAACTATATCTTAATACACTCATAAATTAGAGAGAGACATGAATTAGATTAAGTTCACAAATGAAATTCCCCATGGCAAAAATTACATTAACCAAAATAAACAGCAGCTTTATTCTGTAGTAAACTGACTACCAAGGGCCAATATAGCTTCATAATAACACATTTAATTAAAGGTGACATATGCTAATTAGAATTCAAATATTAAATTCCCCCATAGTGAAGTTAGCATTAAACAAAAGTAAACAACATTTTTATTCACTAAATAAACTTGTCTCCCAGGGCTAAAACTACAATCAGTTATAATAAGTAGACAAAGGCATTCCTTCACAGTTTACTAAAGCCTTAATTCCACAAGTAAAGTAATATGTTCAACAGCTAAGAACAAAAAAAGGAGCTTTATTTTCAACTTAAACAAATGTCAGTCCCACTCAAGACAGACATGGTTTGGGAGTCCTTCATTTACTGTTGACTAATCACAGTCTACAAATTAACTAACTAATATAATGAAATGCATTACCAACATGACTTTTTAGAGGTAATATTAGTCCAAATACCTTTAATAAGCTACTGATAAGGTAAGCTCACTGTAGCATTCCTGTCTGAATACTGGGGTTTGTACTTGGGGTGCTTATCTCTATAATGATTTCTTGGTCTGCATCATTACATTTTCATTTATCTTGAGTTCCTGTGTTGCTTCTTCGGAAGGCCATTCTTTCATAATGTAAAATATAGTCCAGTCTCCTGGGGTTCTATAAATGTTTTAACAGCAGAACGGAACACCACCTAACATGAAAAAGGAAAATCAAAACATACATTTCCTTTTCCTGCATGCTCTGACAGATTGAAAATATGTTTTATTCTTCTGTGCTGATTGGTCAGTTTCAAACTATATATTTTTCTTGGCAAATGTTGGCAAGCTTCCATACAAAAAAGTAAACATCCTTTTTTTAAGCATAACTGTCAACATGTATTAAAATGTGTCATGGCTGCCTGATCACAACTATTGAAGAGAGCCAGAGCACCTGAAGGGTTCCTTCTAACTTAATATGGCCATTGGACCAGTTTTTCTTTAGAGGACACTATTGTCAGACACACTGATGTCCCTCTCACCAGACTGAACAAGGAGAAGGTCACTGTAAGCTGCCTTTCGGGTGCCAGGATCCGCCACATAACATAAGCACTCAGGTCACTCCAAAGCAAGTACAAATATGACTCCATCATTGTCCATGCTGGTGTGAATGACCTGAGACATACCTCCCTGGACTACATGAAAAGAGACAGAGGAGCTCTCTGATCAGGTAATCCAGACTGGTATGACCCTGACCTTGAGTAGCATCTTGCCCTCACCAAGAATGATGCCACAGTATAAAGACAAAATGATCAATTTTAACAATTTGTTAAAGTATTGGTGTCATTCTAAGGGGATTCAGTGTCTGTCAGCCTGGAATGACATGCTTGACAAGCCACGTTGCTTCGCTAGGGACGGCTTGCACCTGTCACCCCTGGGCTTTCAAATACTGGCTAAGGCTCTTGCCACCCCCATAGTGCCTTTTTTAAGCAAGGCTCAAAAGACAAACCCACCTCCATAGACAACACAAAAAAAAGAAAACTAAGGTAATGCTGCTCAATGCCAGAAGTCTAAACCTCAAGATGCACGCACTCGTGATCTCCTCAGTATGGAGAATATCGATATCTGTGCAGTGACAGAGACCTGGTTCAAGGCCCCAGAGAGCACCCCAGCACTACCAGGTTATACCTCATACCATGCTTTTCGGCCCCAAAACTCAGACCGAAGCACAAAAGGAGGGGGAGTATCCATATTCATCAAAGATACCCATACCTCCAGGTTAGTGGCACTACACGAAGCATCGGAGATCATCTATGTACAGTTAACAATGAGCAAAACTGCCTTTCAGTTTGTAGCCTGCTACAGACCACCCTCCCAAACTCAGGAACCCCATTTGGCCTTCCTGAGAACACTGGAGAATATGAAAGTCTCTCCAAACACAATAATATTGGGCGACTTCAACTACCCAAACATCGACTGGGAAAACTACTCAAGCCCCAACACCCTTGCCTAACGGTTCTTAGACTTTATAAACTCAAATGCTATGGAACAACTGGTCACCACTCTCACAAGAGGGGATAACATATTGGACATGGTCATCACCACCATAGGGACTCTATGTTCCATACCAGAGGTATGTCCCTCATTGGTAAGATCAGACCATAAATTAATCTCACTAGACATCCATATCTCATCCCCACCCCCAGCCAAGGAAATCACGGTGAAAAATTTCTCAAAAGCAAATTTCACACTTCTCAAAACTGAGGTGCAATCCTTCAAAGCCACCGGGCCAGTGGAAAATATTGCCCAAACAGCAGAATCATTTACAAATGCATTCTATGGACACCTACAGGAATGCATGGATCGTGCTATCCCAAATAAAACCAAGACTCACTCCTCCAAAGGCTGGTGACCAGTCTGGTGGACCCCGGCCATAGATAAGCTATACAACAGAAGGAGGAAGCTGCTACATGATAGAGCAAAATCCCTAAAAGGGAAGGCATCTCTGATCAGTACTAGCAAGAAACTATGATCCCTCATAAAATTATCTAAGGCCAGCTTCAAAAGAAAAATTGCACAAGACACTAAAGATAATCACAAGGCCTTCTTTAGTTATGTCAGGAATCTGGGGGGCAACTCCCAGATATGCTCTGAGTTAATACAAAATTACAAAAAATACACTGATCCCACAGACATTGCCAACATCCTGGCAGACAGGTTCAGTGCAAACTTTCCCCCCCTTCCCCCCAAAAAGACCAAATGTCTATCCCAACAGAATGTAGCCTCCCTGACATCACAAATGCACAGGTGAGAGCTGCCCTCTCCAAAGCAAAAAACACAGCATCAATGGGACCAGATGGTGTCCCGGGCTGTGTCTTACACGAGCTCCAAGAAGAACTAAACCCCTCACATAAAGTCACTGTTCAATCTCAGCCTTACTAGAGGATACGTATCCAAGGAATGGCATACAGCAACAGTGGTCCCGCTCCACAAAGGTGGTGCCACAACGGACCCAGGAAACTATCGCGCTATAGGCCTGACTAGTCTGGTCTGCAAAGCTATGGAGCGTATCATCATGGAACTCATAAACAAGGACATTGGTAACCTCCAGACACTGGATCCCACCCAATTCGGCTTTGTTAAGGGCAGATCTTGCATCCTGAACCTGGTCAACTTCTTAGAAACAGTTACCAAGGCCACAACGGACCCAGGAAACTATCGCCCTATAGGCCTGACTAGTCTGGTCTGCAAAGCTATGGAGCATATCATCATGGAACACATAAACAAGGACATTGGTAACCTCCAGACACTGGATCCCACCCAATTCAGCTTTGTTAAGGGCAGATCTTGCCTCCTGAACCTGGTCAACTTCTTTGAAACAGTTACCAAGAACTTAGATGAAGGGAAGGTAGTCCACATGGCCTACCTAGTCCTCGCAAATGGTTTTGACACAATACCCCACTCAGGCATCATAAATAAGCTCAACAGCTTAAATATCAACCTCTATGTCACAAGATAGGTTGCAAACTGGCTCAGGGATAGAACCCGCATGGTCAGTATTGCAGGTGCCATGTCAGACTCCAAACCAGTTACAAGTGGCGTCCCACAAGGCTCAGTCCTGGGACCTCTCTTGTTCGGTATATACTTCTCTGAGGTACAGGCTAATACGGGAGGACTATGGCTGACCAAGTTCACAGATGGCTGCAAGCTGGGCACCATAATTGACTCTCCGGCTGACACAAGAATCCTCCAAAAGGGTCTCACAGAGACAGATAACTGGTGCCAGAGCCATGGCCTTAAGCTAAATGCCAAAAAGTGCATAGTCATCCCCTTCGGGAAAAAATAAAGTGCCCACAAATTACCACATATGTGGTAATCCATTAAGTACGGAAGAAGTAATTAGGGATTTGGGGACCCAAGTAGATAGAAACCTCTCTTTTGACAATCATGTTGCCAGAGTGGTTAGAAAGACCTTCTATATAGCCCACCTTATCACGAAAGGGTTCACATCTAGAACAAGAGAGGTAATTGTGCCCCTCTACTCATCACTCATCAGGCCCATAATTGAATGCAATGCCCCATTTGGGATGTACCTTACCCGACACCTGCAGCAACTGGAGAGGCCCCAAAAGTACCTCACCAAGAGGATCAAGGGTCTCAAACAGATGCCCTATGCAGTTCGGCTAAAGAAACTCCAGCTCTACTCAGTTGCTTACCGCCTACTCAGAGGTGATCTATGCCTGACGTATAAAGCCATGGTCCAACCCAGAATTAATGGGCATGCTCTGCCTCAGGAAATCCAAATCCCTTAGAGCTACACGCTCCAGGGACTTAAACCTCAGCACAGAAATAAATAGGACATGCTGGAGGGACAGATTCATATCCCAGAGGTTGCCCTCACTCTGGAACAGAATCCCAGTCCATGTTAGGCAGAGCCCCTCGCTGACCCTCTTCAAGAGAAATCTTGACAAGTGGATGGGAGATCGTAAGCTCACCCCTGGGATTTCTTCTTTGTCCCTGCTAGACAGGGGCACAGTAAACTAACCTTAAAAGGACTGTCTTCTGTGACCTACTCTACAGAGGCACAGTAAACCGATCTAAAAGGGTGGCGAAAGCCAAACACACCCTGGCTAGGCTTGTAAATGCCCCAGGGCAGATAGCCTAGTATAAACCTATGAACATGACGCTCATTAACTTCAGACTTTTGAAGAACTCCAGTTTTTATCAAGCTTTCCCTGCTTTTTCTATCGTCAAGAGTAACTTGCTTCTCTTCACACATTTCATACTTTGCACAGTGCTTCCAAACTTCCTCATTCTCCTAGTGAAGTACAGAAATTGAATCTGAATGCTGATTTTCTGTTAAAAAATACTCCAGTTTGACCTCAACCTCCTTGGAACCTTATCTCTCCTGAAAGTGTGCGCTAAAAAAAGTATCCATCTCAGTATTAATTTTCTCCATCTCAAGCAAAATTCATTCTGGTGCATCTTGCAATTATATGAGAGACACAATTTCTATAATAACAGGACTTTTTTTAATTACATGAGACAGGCAGACTGCTTGCCATTGTGCCCCGTATTCACCATACCTTAAAAAGGATTTTCTTTTTCCACTCATTTCTGTATCTGCTCAGCTATCTTCTGCTAATTTTTATTACAATTCTCGCTATTATCATTAGAAACATCCAATACTACAAAGCACAATGATAAAGTAATTTTTTTCTTGAAATCTATCGATTTTTATTGACTTTTAGCTTGTTAGGACGGGGACAACAAACTACATCTTCTGATTAAACTCCATATTGGAAGTCCAAATTAATTCAGAACTATTATGAAAACATTTGTTAATTCAAACCTGAAGAACTTTTATCTAATTTATTTAAAGTATTTGCACTATTGTCAATTGCACAAACTAGTATTTCCAATTATCTTTTGATGTCTACAGTGATTAGAAACATTGTCTTCCCCAATTGTGCTTTAAGTTTACTATCTTAGGCATTGGGTAACATAAAATTTTGAGATACTGTTCAGCTTCTTAAAACTCATTACAGAAACTGATGACTTCATGAGGCTTAGGGACTAATCCTACAGGGATGTTCAGTCACTGATTGACAGTTCTGTTACACCCATCGTAAGCATACGACATACTTATTCTTACACTGCCTTTTTTATGACTAAATTATTTTGTAAGGTTTTAAAGTTAACCACTTCTCTGACAGTGGTTTGAGTATGACATTGAATTAGGTTTGATCTGCCGCACAGCCCTGAAACAGTGCTTTGTCCCTTAGCAGAATTTCCTTTATTTCTTATTTTGATGGCTTAGAGAGTTTATCAGGTGCCTGAAGTGTAGACAAGGAAATCAGTTTGCTTTCTTCACCAGAGTTACTAGTCTTGGCTGCTAAACTAGCTACAAGGTTTGCATTTCCTTCCATGGCTTTAGAAAGTTTACATGATATATCTGTTTGTTTCACTTTCCTCTTAGAAGTCTGTCTAACTTTGTTGCTAACCACATTTAAATTTTCTGTTATTGAAAATGGACCTTGTCATTTATTTAAACATTTTTTTCCTGAGAGAACAATAACACCTGGCCTTTACCTTTAAATGTCATGTTCCTTGCACTTCTATTATCCACCCTTGTTATGCAACTCAGGCCCACTCTTTCTTTTTGTTCTTGGACTATGGACATTGCTACTTTCAGCCTACCATGTATGTTGGCAGAGTGTTCTATTACACTTAAATGGGTTTTCTCTTCTTCTCTAGCAATAACTAACAGTCCTTTAACAGTATCTGCTGAATAACAACTCAAATATACTAAACCCTTTCAGTGTTTGCAGTGCTTCTCCAATGGCACACAGGGAGTATGGTATTAGCTGGTCCTAGTTTTTGTCTTCTTCTTCATTAACTTTTTTTTGAACATGGACTTAAATGTTTAGCTGAAATTTTCCACTAATTCATCTAGCTGGACATAGTAACTGAGATAGTTATTCCCTTGTTCTTAAGGCACTGACACTGTCAGTACATTATTCAGCAGCTGTTTTCCCTTAGTCAGGGAATTCTTCCTTAGGTATTCCTACACTGAAAACTAATAAGAGTACCTCCATAACTACACACTTCAGGGTTAGCTTTAAATAGCAAGGCAACATCTGGCTACGTAGTTGCAAAGACCAAAGCAATTACAATTTATCAAAACCACTTACTGGAGTTTACTCATGGCCCAAAAAAATTATACCGTAATGTTGTCAAACAGTACAGTGTGACAGGTGCTGGACTCTATCGATTTTTTAAACATCGGTTAGTGTGGTGCTGTCTTCCATTATTCCTGGCATACAGCCCAGAGGTTCTCAATTTTATTTATTATTGATTAGCAAAACTTTTCCATGATCACTGAGTTAGTCTTATCCAGTTCCAGGTGTCCCGCTAATGCATGATTAGGTGCTAAATTCATCACAAGATTTATGAAAGTCTTGGCCACTAAGAAAAACAGCTAGCATACTACTTCCTATCTGTCCTTATGTACAGGAAAGAAATAGAAACATCTTGCTCATATTTTTCCACAACTGCTTTGCTCTAATTGAATGGTCATCTTATCACTGTGCCTTTTAAAATCTAAGTTAGTTACCTTAATGCCAACCTTCTGTGAGGTTGACAGTATGATCTTATGTCCAATCAACACAGGCACAAGGTGTCAATGTTTTATGCTTCTCCAAGAAAAGGCAACTCATAGCAGTATTCAGCAGTGTTAGTAGTTATATCGGTCTTGTTTACATTTTTTTCTTCCCTTTCTTTATGGACCTGTTACATAGAACTTTCGTCCTTTGTCTTAGTGCTCCTTTAATTTAGCTCAGTAGAAATATCATCAAGGCTCTGCTCAATGTTTTCTTACATCTTATAAAATATGTGGCCACCCTAAAGAGTCAAACGGTTTTAATAAAAATAAGCAATTTGTTCCTCATTAATTACAGAACTTTATCAGACAAAACTCTAATCACCAAACAACTGCTTATATTATCAATCTAGTGGTTAAATAGCAAATTGCATATATTATTTATTTGTCTTTTGTTAACCAGGTTAGTCCAACTGGGCTGGTGGCCCATTTTCAGTGGAAACCTGAGGAGAAAAGCTCCATACGAATGAAAAAAATATATATAAAACAGCAAGGATTACATCACAAGTAATGTGAATTTACATAAGTAACTACATACATTCATGCCATATATGAATATGAGTACACATCATCATACATTCATGTGAAATGGACATTAAACAAAGCATAAAATTCAGCAAAAACAATAGCTAAAAAGTCCAGGTGGTAGAACCCTGTAGTAAAAGTGTAAATTTACTAAAAGGCCACGTAAAGAATGCACTAAAAAAATTATTGAGTACAACCAAGTTGGTAGAGAGGAAGCAGTAGTATTGAAATGAAAGGTAAAAGTTGAGGGTGGGGAGGAAAAATTAGGAGAGTACAGAGAGTGAAAGAGAGCAGAAATGACTAGAGAGAGATGGGGGTGGGATGTTTAGTAGCTAAGGAAGAGAAAAGATGAGATTTAAGTTTAGCATTGCTCAGTGGTACAGCTGAGGTGCCACTCTAACAGTTTTTATAAAGTTGTGTTCAAGTAGGGAGAGGGGAAATTGTTGTAGTCTAACAGTTGGGTCAGTATATGTTAGGTAGGGTGATGACAGGTTCAGGAAGGAGAGTTGGGCAAGGTAGTTCTTCAATTCTCTTTTGAAATTAATTGGAGATTAGATAGAATGTTAATTGGTTGGGAGTTTGTTCCAAGTGTGAGCTAGAGAGCATTTATAAAGTAATCTGACTATAGTTTTGTTAGACCTGTAGGTGTCAAGTAGCAGTTGGCTAGTGCTGTGGAGAGGTTGTGAAGGTTTGTATAGGGATAGGAGGGTGGACAGGAAGGGACAGTTGGCAGGTTTGTAAAGTACAGCATGAGTCATCAGTAGCTGAGAAACATGGAATAGTTGAGGGAATTCAAGCCACTGTAGTTTTTTAAGGGCAAGAATGTGATGGAATGTGTAAGGGAAGTTACAGGCAAATCTGGCTATCTGGTTATAAGTTTGTTCCAGTTTGGTTAAAAGATTTGCTTGAAAGTGGATAAATATGGGAGAAGCATAGAGTAGGTGGGGAGGAGATAGGATTAAGCTAGAGAAGTCCTTGAGGTGACGGAGAATATTTTTTTTGTTTCTATATAGTAGACCGAGTTTCTGATTGGTCTTTTTGATTGGTTGGTTAGATATGATGGTCAAATTTCTGTTGATCATCAATTGTAATTCATAGAAGTTTGGTACTGGAGTCAGCATGAATAATGTTGTCTAGGGAAGAGAGAATGAAGGAAGTTTTAAGGCTGGACATAGATTTTCTAAGGAAGAGAAAAAGCTTAGTTTTCTTTGGGTTACGTATGAGCTGATTATCAATTAATCAGTACTCAATGGTGTTAAAAGAAGTCTGTGTGAGGGAGGGGAGATCAGTAGGGTTATCAGAGATGGTTATAACAGTACAGTCATCAGCGTACTGTATCACAGATGAGATGCAGCAGGCAGAGTATAGACTATTAGTTAAAATATTAGAGAGAAGGGGGCCTAGAATGGATCCTTGTGGTACGTCTGTTAGGAGATGTAAGAAAGGTAAGCAGGAAGTCTGCTATCTGACAGATTGGTGTCTGTTGTTAAGCTAACTAGAGAACCAGAGAGTAGAAGATGCAGACAGGCTGAGTTCAGTTAGTTTAGTAAGAAGCTTAGGATGGGAGACAGTATCAAATGCCTTGGAGACGTAGAGAAATAGGCATGACACCAGTTTATTGGTATCTCTTGCTTCTGCTATGGTATGGGTAAAAGATAGAAGGACTGTGGATGTGCTGAGGTGGGGCCTAAATCCATGCTGAGAGGGGGTGAGGAGATTTTCCTGGAGTAGATATTTAAAAAGTTGTCTGTGAGTGCATTTCTCTAGAATTTTTGAAAGAGGCGAGAGGATGGCTATAGAACAGTAAATGGAAGGGTCGGTGGAGTTTCCTCCTTTGTGAAGTGGAATTGTGTAAAAGGATTTCCAAATTTCACAAACTAGGGTTTATTTAATAGAATGATTGATAAGAATTGAGATGGGATATACTATAGTATTGACTGCAAGTTTGAGAAATTGTGGGGTAGGTTGTTAAAGGAAGGAAAACAATGTTTAAGTTTCTGCAAAAAGGATTTTATATAAGCACCGTGAAAGGATTTCAGGGAGAAGGTTGAGTGGTGGCAGGTTGTGGAAGGGTCGGGGGTTTGATTTGCTACTGTCAGGGGAAGTTAGTTTGTGGATAAGAGTCAGTTAAGTAGTTGTTTAGAAGTGTGGCGGTTTCAAGATGTATTTTATTGGGGATAGTGATAGGGGTAGAAGGTTTCCCCGGATGGAGAATACTATTCATGGTGTACCAAAAATTTGTTTGGATTTGAAGTGCGAGTATATTGAGCTTCATGACAGAATTTTTTTCTTGTCTCAGATAACAGGTTCTTTGAATTTAAGATGGAGAGAAGAAGATTTTGACTTTGTCCATTGTTTCCGGGTAGGTTATCTTTTGAGAGCCAGGGTGCAAGATTAGATTTGATCGTAATTTTCCTGATGGGTGCTAGGCTATTTAGTATATTTAGGAAATTATTATTAAACTCAAGAACCGCGGTGGTGGTGCTGCGGTAGCATTGTCGCCTCACAGTAAGACGCTGTCCGGTTCGATTCTCAGCTAGAGCGTATTCTGCGTGGAGACATGCGTGAATGGGCGTACCTTCGTTGAAGGTTGTGCATCAGGCCTGGCAAGCCGATATGTAAAAATCAACTGCCAATCATTAGCAGACCGGAGTTCCACTGTGGCGACCCCTAACTGGCAAAAGCCGAAAGACACAAACAAACATTATTAAACTCAAGAACAGCAAGACAGCGTTGGTTGTTGAAACTTTGTGTTGAATTTGGGACAGGTTGCATCAGTCTCTATAAAGGTGGGTTCTTGATGTTTGATAAGGTACTCTTAGTATTGAGATAGGGAGGTGATCACTTAAGGAGTCTGGTAAAGTGGTGAGATTATGGTACTGATTATTGTTGTAAGTTAAGATCCAATCAATGGTTGAGCTGGAGTTTTTACTGATGTTCGTGGGAGTAGAAATAAGTTGACTGAAACCAAAGAGAGTCATACTAAGGCTAGGGGAGTGTAGGGAGAGTCTATTCCAATCAATATTGATGCCACCTGGTAAGATTGTCTCATAAGATATATGTTGGGAGATACAGGATAATATAGATTTAAGAACTGGAATATTGTTGCCAGGAGGTGTATAGATAGATGAAATTGCACATTTCTTGTGTAGGTTAAGGTGACAGCTGAGAAAGAGGAGTTCTGCAGGGGAGAAGTCAGGAAGGGGTAGGGAAAAGGGGGAGAGATTGAGCTGTAATGAGTACATGATATCAACACCTTCCCCCTTTTTAAGAGAGTCTGTCTTTCTGGGATATGTTATAGCTGAGGGTTAGAATTTCTAAGTTTGTGATAGGAGGTCTGAGCCAGGTTTGTGAGAGTGTTAAGATGTGGGGAGAGTGGTAGGCAATCCAAGCATGCAATTCTAAGATATTGTTTGAGACTTTTTAGGTTTATGGAGTAAATAGACAGATGTTTAGTTGGAGAGGTGGGAAGTTGGTGCCCTATAGATGAGGTGGTAGAGTTGGGGGAAGAGGGTGGACCAGGATTGATTGGATGTCCCCATCTGGTAGGAGTGTTATAGGATGTGAATTAGGCTTAGAGAAGTAGAAGTAATAGATAGTGGGTTTGAACTTATGTTTGGGAGAAGTGAGAGAAAGAATGAAGTGTTTTAGTTTATGGTAATGTATATAGGAGATATTGTAGAGAGAGAGGGAAATATGGAAGTGCAGGGTTTTATTGTATGAGGATGTTACTTGGGTGAGAGTGGGTGATAGAATAGGGTATAACAGGTTAGATTGATAAGAGGACAGCCCAGAGAGGAGGAACAAGATGAGAGTTAAGAAGAAATAAACTAGCATGCTGGTATGTGGGTGCATTACTGAAATGAGCAGAATGGAGTTCTTGATTGTATGGAGATTTTGTAAGAAAGTCAAGAAGGTGTAAGGAGGAGCAATAGTAAGAGGAGGGGAAAAAGATAAAGCGATGATAAATCCAAGGATAAACAGATGTTGAGCAAGGTAGTTTGAATTGTACTATAGAGCTAAAAGAATATGAGAGGAGTGTAAGGTGAGAGATGGAGAGCAAAGTATAGGAGGGTTCAGTGTGATTAGGGTAGGGATGATTTATTTGGTAACTGGAGTGAGGGGGAGTGCAGTTATAGGGGGGTTATAGTATAGATATAAATTATTCAGGGGTGGGATGGAAAGGGACCAGAGTGAGCCCAATTGCAGAGAATGGAGGGGGATGGCTCTAAGTAGCAGCTAGCTTC
Organism: Protopterus annectens; assembly: GCF_019279795.1. Classification (NCBI taxonomy): domain Eukaryota; kingdom Metazoa; phylum Chordata; order Ceratodontiformes; family Protopteridae; genus Protopterus; species Protopterus annectens. The sequence goes on from NC_056743.1 coordinate 713,010,564, forward strand.
AAAAAGCAATCAAAAAGCAGGTAAATTAGTTGTAGAGTGTGTTGGGGAAGAGTGGCAATGATTAGAAAAAAGGAATGAGAAAGTGATTTTGTACAAAGGAAGAAAATGTTTGATAGGGATGGCAGATAGAGTGCAATAAAACTTGCAATGTAATGGCAGGACACTATAAAAGTTAGAAAATAGATTATGGAATTGAGTTCAAGTATATTTAAGCAACAAGTAGAGAAGTACATTTCAGTTCCTGCAGATGAAAAAAGTGACCAGCATGGTCAAGTTTAGCCATAGATTAAGGAGACTAAAAAGCTGTGGGTAAGAGTGGCTGGATTTGAGCAGTGGTGATGTACAAGGGACCAGTGGCTTAAGAACAACAGGTTGACATTTAGTTATGCAATGCAGTTTATACATACATTGGCTAAAGTAGTATAAAAATACGAGATAAGAAAGTCTGGCAGGAAATATTCAAATGGTTTCCTTCAGTGGTGATGCTTTTGTTATAATTTTGTTTTTCTAGCCTTCAGTTTGATTGGTAGTGAGGCAAGAGGTCATGACTGGGTGTACTGCCTGGTGAAATAAAAACGGAGAGAAAAAAGTAAAAGTTTAGTCAGGATGAGAGGATAAAAGGCTGAGATAGTACAGGATAAGATGGAAGACACAAGGAGGCAATATTAGTAGAACAAGGAGAACAATTAGGTATAGGGGACAAAGAAAGCAAGAGAATATAGGAGAGCATAAATGCAGACTGGGAGTAGTTAGGTGTAAAACAGTAGTATACTTTTCTACTTTATTGGGGAATACCATTAAAGACAAGCAAACTTGAAATAATTCTTAGTATTTAGAAGGCAATAGCATAGTATTTAAGGACAAAAAACAGTCAGTTGAGGTTTACAATTAATAGGTGTCTAAATCAATGTTTTCACTGTTCTATCCTAGTAACCCACAACAAGTGAAGGCAAGCAAAACAAGCAGTAAATATAGTAGTTCAGAAGAAATAACAGACAGTTGAACCATGCAGAAAAAGAATGGGTAATTATAGGACTCTTTAGTGCAACAGTATGACTAACTGTACATCACTATAGAAAGCACTAAAACAGATCGGGTAGCAGATTAAAACCACCATCTAGTGGTGCGACTAAGCTATTGCACAGATAAACTGGGCTCTCAAACACCAGTGGAGCAGTAGTGTGCCTAATCTAAGTACAATTAAAACCTTTTTTAAAAAGGATTGCAATATATATGTTTCATTCCTACTTTTCAACTGTCCAGATTTTTGCAGAATGTCAAGAATTTTCACTTCATGTTTTAGATCCGTTCCTCATAAAATGTGTGGTTTTCTAGCAAGTCACCGAGGACTGAAGTAATTAAATCTTGACATACATTTGAGTTTCATATGTTATATACTTCAAAAAAAATGCATACTAACAAAATTCTGATATTCTAGCAACTTTGTAATTAAATAAGAGCAATAATTAAAATCTATCCCTATTTTAGCCCCCCCCCCATTATTTCAGTCTTTGTCCAGATTTCTTCTGCTAACAGGTTGAGAGGTAGGTTTCAAGTTCAAATATTATAAAGTCATAAAAATATCTGTAAAAAGAAAAAATACATTCCACTTATATATTATCCTTTTTAAACAATAAAACTGTTAAAAAGAGATGCTGTGATTAATTACTGGCTTGTTTGTTGCATTTAATAGTAATTGCCAATATACTTTTTGTTCTAATTATGCTTACCAGGTCCCTCCCCTATCAAAAGGGGGAATCCTCTCTAACACAAGAAATACATTTTTTAAAATGTTGGCATTCAAAAGAATGCTTATTCAAGGCACTTAAATTGCCCTCCCTAGAGATTGCGTAAACATGTTAACGTATTGTTCTTTTGGGGCCATTTTCAGTTTTTCCAATGTAAAATGCTAGATAGGTCAAACATTGGGTGAAATATACTACCCCCCCCCCTGTATTACAGCTGAACTTTCTACTTGGTGGTATTACCTTACTGTAGCAAGAAACTGCAGAATGTATTCACTCAAAATTAAATCTACATTTATTGCAGCAGTCACTTCGTTACTCCTTTATTAGCTATACAGTCATTCACCTGCTTATGTTATCCTTTTTCAAACAATCTTTTTAAATTATTCACATTTTTGTGAACCAAACATGATCCTTCCCCAAAAAAATGACAGAAGGCTCTGGGAATCAATAACTATTCTCCAATTGTTTTCCAAAATGTTTCGAACATTCCTGGTGGCACTGTCACACACACCATAGCTCTTCAATAATTTCTCCCCTTTGTATCGTTATAATTTCTGACATTATTAATAAGACCCAAATTCAAAACTGATTGGTAATAAAATGTTCTAAAAATTATTTATTTCATAACCTCCTCTATCAACTCTGAGGGGTATATTCTGTTACTAAACATCTTAAGAGTATTCAGTTCTTCAAAAACACGTCACCCGATACTGACTGTGACTTCTGTTCATTTGTCACTTCAGGACATTTCTTTTCTGCCACAGTGAATAACAGTTATAACGTAACACAGATTTAGAATAGGTTTCCTTTCTATATCTAGTACATGAAAATCTTTTCTTATTTCTACTCTTATAAATCTTAATATCCAAAAAGCATTAAACTCTTACTTAAATGACAAAAAACTGGAAGATTTATTTACATATTGCAAAAAATCAGTCAGTGCAGAATTGTCTCCTAATGATAAATATTTTACAAAGAAAAGTAGGTACAGTTTAAGATACTTAGAAAATTGGTAAGAAAAAGCATATAACTTCTCCCACTAGAGCAAATTAAGCAGCACACAGGAGCAGGAAAGGCTCCCATTGTTACTCTTGTAATTTGTTTAAAAAATTTATGTTAAAAAATACAAAATTAAAGAACCTTGAAAGAAAAAAACTATGATCCGAATTCAATAAACTCCACATGAAGTGTTTTCATATATATGTGATACTACTCATCGCAAGGCAAACTGCTATTCATATTAATGATGCCTGACCTGCATAATGAAGGTTTTGTGGCTTGCACCAGTATTGCTGACAGTGAAACCTGTAGTCTAAATACAGATCGTACCCCCATACCTTTTAGTGCAAGACGTCTGGACAAAGACTAAACTAATGGGGGTACAAAGGGCCAAAAATAGGGACAGATTTACTATACTGTTCTGATAACCATAGAAAGTAGGTAGAATAATAAGATTTATGTTAGCATGTTTGTGCGATGCACTGCTTAGCACAAACATGTTTGGTTCTGCTCACCTGGTTTGTGCAAAGTATAACAGCAGATAGACTGGAGGAATGGATCACCCAGGTTGCAGACAGGACCCAAACAACCACAGACAAACCAGATGCATTTAGTTAATAGTACTGGCCATCACACAAACAAGGTAAGTTGGTTTGCGCTGCAATTAACAATGAGAACTTTACAATAACTACTAAGATAAGGCATATCATGTCACTAATCCTGTGGCAGCAGGTGTTAAGTGTAGCTGTGGAGTGTAGATGGTCCGGGGTTCTAGTACAGGGTGTGCAAATTTTGTTTTACTGTTGCAAGATTGCAGATTATAGCAATGAAGTGCAACATACACAACTGTTTTTTCAAACTTCTTGTGGCAATAGCTGTAAGTGTAGGAGAACCATAGACTTGGTCCATTTGACTAACACATTTAGACAACTGTCTGTATACCAAGTAATCTTGAAATTGCAGTGTTTGTCACTGTTGTGCATCACTTAACATTGAGCAAACACAGTGCCCAGCAGTGTGCACCCTCGCCTACTCTGTTTGTGCAATGGTAAGTGATGCGCAAATTTTTCAAATGTTGCAAAACCAAAATGTGTGCACTCTCAGTAAGTGCAAAACGTGTACTTGGCAAGAAAACATCAGGATATAAAATGCAACTGGCAGGAAATGCTCATTCTACATTGAGCTTAAGCAATAGTATGCCTGGTGTTGCTGGTGAAGGAGTGAGCTTTCGGCTGCAGAGGTGGTGTGTCCAAGAGTCCAAAGTTTTTATTGGACTCCAAGTTAAGGAGCATGGGCCCCAGTTGCTACAGTAGGACTATTCAGGTTCAGAATACAAGTCTGAAAGATGGAATAGTATTGCCAAGGCATTGACCAGTGCTACAGGTATCCCCCGCACTGGTGAGCAATGCAGACATCACTTTGATGACCTCCACATGAGGAAACAGGATATCCTCAATCATTGGATTGGGGAATTTAGTACAAGGGACACCCCATAAATGTGTAAGTATCAATTTCAGTGAGTAATTGAAAGAGTTAAAAGCTGAATATAGTCAAGACTGGTATTCATAATAGTATTATGCTCTGTTTATTTGCAACAGGGGCTACTGAGTGAGCCTCGAATGTGAGGTCCCATGCTGTGCATTTATTAAGGATGCATGAAGCATGTGAGATGTAGGCATCAGAACAGTACTGTTCTAAATAGTATTTTAATAATAATAATTTTATTTTAGTAATTTAGTAGCATTAAAAGTTAAAGACCGCTTAGCTGGTACTTAATACAGTTGTATCAGATTGAAGCATATCTGAACTGTAAAAGAAAGCATGCATACCTTAGCCTGTAGCACAAATCAACAGTGACATATTCTCAAACATTAAGTGTGCATTTCTAAACCATAAAAGGAAAGTATGCATGAAGTAATGTGTAGGACAAAATAACAGTACTGAACAGTATTAGAGATTAGTCATCAATTGTGGAGGGAGCCACAGGCCTATCCTCTAGGGCAGAACTACCTGAGGCATCAGGTAGTGCAGTGGCAGCAGACGGGGTGCAGCCACCAATCCTTGAACATAGGAAGTTACTAGGCTAATGGACCTAGGGCCCTTTCAAGCCTAGCCAAGTTCTTACTCTTATTACCATGATCAGCACTGACTGCTTCTGTCCAAGCGTGACACAGGTGGAATCCCCGGTGTGAATTTATGTTCACCCATCCAATCATCCAGATTGCATTTGAAGAGGTCTAAAGAGGTGCTCTGTATGACATGAAGTGTGATTCTGTTCCAAAGGTATGGTAACCTCTGGGAGATAAAGCTGTCCCTCTAGCAGGTTTTATTAATGTCATATACCAGGATAAGGACTTCAGAGTGAGTAACCCATGTATCATTTGACATATGGATATGCAGCATTTCCAATAAAGCAGGGTCACTGCCTTGTATGCAATGCAGAGATCACCTCATAGTAGTCTGTATGAAACAAAATAAAGTGACATTGATTTCAGATGATCCCCATAGGGCAGATACTGAAGATCTTAAATTTTCCTTGTGAGGAACCTTTGTGTTTTTTCCAATTGCTGAAGGTGCCTGGAAAGGTACATGACAAAAGGGGCATTTTACTCAAATTGGTGTGATGAGTGAAGAGTACAGGTAGGTTATAACTTCTTTTTTTCTGGAGGCAATGCCGTTACTTATGAGGTGAGCAATATAGAATGCCCTTCTTACCACTGTGGAGACATGGTGGTCAGAGGTAAGGTCAACCTGTGTCCAGGTCTCTCACCACTGAGTTTGTATTTAAGGTGGTGTTACTGATGTGGTAGTTAGCAGGAATATTGCTTTTACCAAAAAGAAATGATAATACATTTTTTGCATTGAGTATAAAGGTCATGACTTTGGAACCAATCATTTGTTTGTGTAAGACCCTCTTGCAGAATGTTGACATCATTTGGAGATTTTGTGACTGCTCCCAGTTTACAGTCATCAGCAAAGTTTGTCAGCCACAGACACTTAGTTTTTGCTTGTACTTCGGAGAAATAGATTCCAAACAGTAGAGGTCCCAGGACTGATCCCTGTGTAACAACACTGGTTACAGATCTGCTGTTGGAGGTGGATTCCACTATTTTGACTATATGAGTTCTATCAGTGACCTGGTTAGTGACCCATCTAACAATATAAGGGTTGATGCCTAGTTGGATGAATTTGTCAATGATACATGAGTGGAGATAATGTCAAATGGCTTGGCTAAATCCAGGCATGCTGTATGCACATATTTCCCCTCATCCAGGCCCTTGGTGACTGTCTCAAAGAAGTCCACCAGGTTTAGCAGGCATGATCTCCTTTTGACAAATCCAAACTGAGTAGGGTCAAAAGTTTGGAGATTACCTATCATCCTTGCTGATAAGGTCCACAATGATTTGCTCCATGGCCTTGCAGATAAGGCTAGTTAGGCTAATAGGTGTATAGTTCCTGGACCCAATGGTGTTGCTAATTCATGTTGCAGCCAATGTAGGATGCAGTCTGGGATGTTATCAGGTCCCATAGATACTGTGTTTTTGGACTTAGAGAGGAAATGTATGACCTGTTCTTTAGAGATACAAGTAGGAGACAGGTGGTAGTGATGTCATGGGGTACATGTGGTGAGGACAGGGAAGTGAAGGTTTCACAGAACCTTTCGGCCAACAGGTTAGCTATGTCACAGGCTCAGCCTTTCCTTTTGGGTTACGGATGTAACTATAAAATGCCTTGTGGTTGTCCTTTGTTGAGGAAGCTAATCTGGACTCATAGTTTGCTTTGGAGTACTTCACAAGAAGTCTTATTTGCTTGTTTATGCTGAGGAGGGAGTGTTTTCAGTTTAAGAGGGGTCTCTCCCTCTTACTCTTACATAGTAATGTGTCTAAGAGACAGTGATATGTGCATATATTGCACATATGTGTGTTCCAGTTATACTGATTACAGTTTACAAAAGGCCATTTGTGCCACTGCTTTAGAGCTCTGATGTTACATTGCAATGTCGATGAAAACTTAACAGTATTTTATATTTGAGAAGTTTGGTTTTTGAACTCACAACCTCTAACTACTCTCTAATAGTAAACTGTTGCTTTGGCCTCTAGACTAATGCAAGCATACTTTCCTGTTACAGTTGAGAGATGAATGTTTAACTTGATAAAGATGTATAATAAACCAATAAAGGTGTCTTTACTTTTGATGCTAAAACAATATTACTGTTTGGATGCATGAATAGCATGTTCTTCTGCATCAGTGCCAACTTAGCAGCATGGGTTCCATCATTCACTCCTTGGTCTGTGATGGCTGCAGAAAAAAACAGAGCAGAATAGAATACAATTATGAATACCAATCCTGACTATATCCAGCTTTTAACTCTTACAAGTAGTCTCTGTAAGTGATGCACATCTGTTGGGTGACCCCAGTCTTACATTCCTTGATCCAACGGTCAAGGGTATCTGTCTTCCTCATCCTGAGGTCTCTGTATTGATTTCTATATTGTTCACCAGTACAGGAGATACTGGTAACATTGGTCAGAGCCTAGTCCAGCCTATTCCATACCTCTGCCTTGTAATCCAAGCCATGATAGTCCCTCTGCAAAAGCCTTGTCCCATGTTCATTCACTAGGAGTCCAACAAACACTTTGGATTCCTGGACATCCCATATTTAACCATACAATCTCAAACCCTCTCCACAAATGTCTGCTATACCTACAACAGATCAAGACCAATGTAGAATGATGTTTTCCCAGCAATTACAGGTATTCTGCTTACTGGGAGTGTGGACATTTTGGTTTTACAACATTGGAAAGTGCTGCACATTGCTTACCATCTTGCAAACACTGTGTGTTATGGTGCACACTGCCAGGAAACGTATTTGGATGATCGTCAGTAACTGAATGCATTTGGTGTATGTTTGTGGCTTTCTGGGTCCTGTATGCTACGTGGGCGGTCCATTTGCCCAATTTGTGCACTGCCACATTATGCATAATTGAGATGAGCATAGCCAAAGCAATTTGTGTTAAGCAGCACATTGCACAAACAATGGCCACTAAAGAAAAACAAAATTAAAAAAGAGAGAGAGCTGAAATGAGAAAAAACAATCTATGGCATACACAGTAGAAAATGTAAGTACACATGAGACATGACTACATAAATCTGGATACCAACTCTCACACCAATGCACCATCAGAAAACAGGATAGACACTTATCGATCTTTGCCACCCAGACAGCTTTGCAGCAAAGAAATGAAGTATTTCCTCATACAACCATGTGCATCTGAATGTACAATAATATCAAGGCATAACCTGTTATTTGCAAATGTATTATAGTTAATATATTTGGATGTAGTGCACTTAGTTATCACATAACCTGTTATGATTACTCCTTGCTTATATACGACTCTGTCTCACCTTTCTGTGTTTCTTGGTCATTCATCCGTTATCTGGCCAGTACTCAGAAACATGCAGTGTGTAAGTCAGTCTATATACTTTACCTTAAATGTTTGAGGATGCTAACTGGGAATACTATGATATGCAGTTGTCATCAAGTGAAGGGCAGGTTGGATGTCACAGGCAAGCATAGACTGCTGTTTTTTCTTTGGGGAGTGAAGGTGGATTCCTGTTATGGCACATGCAAGGATGAACTGTTCTTTTGAGGGGGATGGCCTCAGGCTGAGCTACTGTTATGGCACAAACAAGGAATTGTTGCTCTTGTTACTCTCATTTTGCATCCTGCCTGTTTGATCTTGTGAGGGCTGTGAAGTCGGATACTGCAATGCATCTCATTTCTTTCTAACTTCTCTCTGTTAAGAAACAGTTCATGTGCCTGTTCTTTTCTGGTGGGGGAGCAAAGAAAAGTTACTGTTATGTCAAACTAGAATTGACTGCTCTTTTGGGTGGGAGTACAGCTGAGTTACTGCTATGGCACATACAAGGATGTGTTGCTTTTGCTGCTCTCCTTGTTTTGCATCCTGCCTATTGTCTGGTGTTAGTATTTCACATTTGTACACTGTTTTATGTTTTTACATTGGGTACTACTGACTGCCTACTTTTACTATTTTATCTGGTAATACTTACTTTGTAGTTATGTGATATTTATGTGTATTATCATTCTGTTTTCTTTTATGACATAACATGTCATTGAGGTGGAGACCCCCTTTCAGTGAAGCCGAGGATATCAATGTTGACATGCACCTCAACATGGGGCATTTCTGCTGGGAAGGGGTCATCATGGTATGCAAAGAAAGGCTACGAGTATGGAAGCAGATTGTTGACATCAATTCTGTGGGTGATCACAGCCAGAAATATGAGTAGGTGCACCACAGGGCCACTGAAATGGTTACCTCTGCATGGAGCTGCATTTGCCCAAGACCAGAGGGTAACCAGGGATGGGCCTGCTACAGAACCACCTCTCACTCCCATTGCAGATTTCCTGGCAAATACCTTCTGACAGGAAAACTCACAACAGAGTAGACCACAGCATGCCATTGACGTGGGTGCTATTCCTTCCAAGTCCCAGGAGGAGCTTCTAGATAGGCTTTATTATATGACCAGCTGAATATTGTATCATAAAACAACTGAAATAAAACTTACTTCTGTGTCCAGTCTTTTTTTCGGGGGTGGTGTGGGACTGAAGATTGGTACAGTGATAAGCTCAGGTTGCAGTTGTCAGCCACATTCTTGCTGAACATACACAATGCAGATATAGAGCAGTACATGTAGCACCACCGTCTTACTGTTAAATGTTATGATATTGTCTTTACTACCTGCTTACTATGTTTCAGGACCATCAGGAAGTCAGGGACATATACTTCCTGCAGATGGTAAGCCAAATAAATTTATTTCAATACTGCAGATCAATTTTAAAAAAAATCATAATGTGTCATTTTAGGCCTGCTGTGTGTGTTAATGTACCATCTATAGTAGTGGTAGCACTGTTAGTTGTTTAGCATATATTGGACCATAGTAGTGCAGGTGTTTCTCCCTTTTTATCACAAGTGATCATGACAGTGGGAGTGTGGGCCCTGTGCCACCTGACTTCAATGTCTCATCAGACACTTATGATGATATTGGTGAAACTGAGGCACAGTCGGCAGGTACAGAGTTTGAGTCTGACAAAGAGGTTGACATCCAACCACCCCCTTCATTTCTCCCAGACACAGGCAGTAGGCCTACACCTACCTAGTCCACTGAATCCACAGATATTGGGCAGGTGGAGGGTGAGGACATTTAGCGAGGAAGTGTGGATACTGTGGTTTCAGTGCCTGTTGAGTCTGGCCATAGTCAAAGTGCGGGTGAGGTGCCATACAGGAAGGTTGATAGAGGTGCTCAGAAGTGGTCTGCTCTCCCCTCCTCCACCTTGCATCAGTCATTGTATGCTTAGGGCTGTTATGGAGGCACAGGCACATTCAGAAAGGCAGTCCAGACAAATGCTCAAGGTTGTGGATGTGGCACAGGCTGACATGCATGACTGTCTCTACTGTGTTACTGATTCACTGGATTGGACGAATGAGGGGTATCTGTGATGGAACGACAGGTGTCGATCATGGAACAAGCAGTGTCTGTGATGGAATATCTGCTGGGAGAGGAATGGTGTCCTCGCGAGCATATGTTAGCCACATTTGATGATAGCCAATGTGGGCATGCCCAATCAGTCTCCTGTAGTGAGAGTACTTCCACTGGCCCATTGATGAGTTTGCTGTCCACAACCAGATGAGGCAGGCCATGGGGTCATGGCCCTAGGCATTCTCATGAAGGGAACAAGTCCAACAGACATCAGTCATGTTCAGGTAGCAGCACTGTATCTGAACTTGGGCATGGAGGTGCCAGTGCAACTCCTGGCATAGCCAGTTCTCATGATCAAGGGTGACAACGATGAACTGCCACCTCTACCATGCATAGCTCACACCTGTCCAATATACCAAGATGTAGAGTTAGTACTGAGCTTGGCTGTCTTCAAGCAGACACTCCCACACCAGTTTCACATGGAGGACCCCCACAGAAACACACACACAACAGTTACATGGTTCAGACTTCCTGCCTCCCATTCTAACTCACACACACACACTCACTGACCTTTTGTGATAGCCTAGGCCTCCTGACCCCCCCACACACACAACACCTTGTGCAAGTGAGACCTGTGTAAGATACCTGTTTTCTCTCTATTAGATTCAGGGATACAAAAGTGTTGTGTCTGATGCACAGGGTGCATAGCTACATTAGTGCCTAGTATATCTGCATTTTTGTGGTTAAACTGATAACTGTACCTGTCACTTATATTTGCCTTGCCAAATCACATAGTGGCTAGCATCATTATGTCAGTACTTTCTAGTGTATTCTCTTGTATGGGTTGTGAATTCAGTAACTGCAATGTGTCTCATTACTTTTTCTTACTTTTCTCTTTAATGTTTTCCAGGGCATATGTATGGTGCACATTATGAGGCACACCATCACATTCAGATGTCAGGATTGTATGACACCACTGTAGTCAAACTCATCAGAACAGTAATACAGTATAATGCTCTCTTTTGCATGAACCTCACCAGACACATGCAGAAGCTGAACAGATCACAGGGCTTTTTCATCAAGATAACACAGGGCCACAAACCTTGACATGATGTATATGACTTGATTAAAGGCCATGTCACTGTCATCTGTCTGGTATCACATTAAGTTGTAACTGTTATTCTAAGCCTCTTAGTTTTGGTTTAAGCACTTGTGCTTCAGGCCAGTTATTTTACATTAATGTTTGTAGTCTACACTCTTGTGGGAGACGACGGTAGCCTCCGCCCTTCTGGGCTGGGATTTGCTGGTTGAAGGCTTGTTGTGGCTATTGTTCTAAATGTCTTTGTTATGGTTTAAGCACTTGGGCTCCAAAGCAGTTATTTTACATTAGGAAGGTTTGTGGTCTAGACTCTTGGGGCAGGAGAGGATAGCCTACAGCCCTCTAAGCCGGTTGAAGGCTTATTGTGTCTGTTATTCTGAAAGTGTCTTAGTTCTAGTTTAAGCACTTGTGTTCAAGACCCCTCATTTCACACTAGGAAGGTTTGTGGTATACACTCTTGTGGGAATATTCTACTGAATTGCTGCTTTATTTAAACTTTTTTTGCTGAAGTGATTGCGATGTTCTGCACTTTGAATTTTTAGTACTTCTGGAGTTTATAGCATAAGCTAGATTCAGGCTTGCTGAATCTTTACTGTTTGGTATAATTTCAGCACTAAAGCCAGCCATCTTACATTAAGAAGTCCCCCTGCACCCTTGTGGTAGGAGTGTGCAGCCAAGGACCCATCTGAATTGGGGACTGCTGGAATAAGGCTTAGTCTTGGACTTTCCCTAGGTTTACCTTTTTAAAATCATTTAACTTCACTTGTATTTCAGCATCATGTTTAGCAGGTTTGCATTCAGTTTACTGGAGCTGCTCAGAGATAGTACTGCTGCCCAGCGAGCAACTCAGTTTTCTACACCTAGTTCTCCATAGAATAGCCACTTTTTGTTAGTCTTATAGCAAATCCTGGTCCATCTAGCCCACACTCCACTAGTTACTACAGTATATACGTGACATAATGGAAGCACAGTTTCCCACCATTTCTCCACCCAGTCTGACTGACATGGCCATCCTGAGGCAATGTAGCAATTGCCTTATGTATACTGACAAGAAGTTACTCCTAAAACAAACAAATCCAGCATATGAGAGCTGTATCTATACTATGAATTTGGAATAAATTTTCTCACATAACAGCAAACCAGGCATAAAACAGGTTGTCAGCACACACACTTCACCTCTTCCACATAAGCTCACAACACACAAACCCACATACATGGAGGTATTCACTAGAAGCCCACCTTAAAATCAGAGACCAGCAAAGCACAAACCTACTGCACATACTGCATACCCAAAATAATTCACTACACATAATACACAACAGTGTCTCTGTCAATTAGACCCTAAGACAAAACACATCAAAACCAAATGTTTTGGTCATAGGCATCTCCATAGTGAGACACACAGATGTCCCCTTCACCAGGCTGGACAAGGAGAAGATCACGGTCAGCTGCCTGTCAGGTGCCAGGATCCATCAGATCATACACGCAACGAGTATCATTATGACTCCATCATAGCCCATGTTGGAGTGAATGACTTGAGATGTACCTCATTGAACTATATGAAGAGAGACATGACAAAGCTGTCAGATTGTGTATCCCAGGCTGGTATGCCCCTAGCCCTAAGCAGCATTCAACTTTTACCCAGGATTCCTCAATATAAACAAAGAAATTCAAGGAAACAGCTGATGACAACAGAATTATCCACACAACAAAGCTGAACCAAATTAGTTGTAGATGTACACTGAATGAAAGCCAATGCACAAAGTATATGTAAAATACTTCTTTAATAGACCGTAAGCAGCACAAACTCATTCACATTAAGCGCTTTCATCCACACTAAGGTGGACTTCATCAGAATAACTAATAAGGTTCATTGACCTATTTTAAAAACTTTTTGGCACCAAAAGTCACTCAACACACAAATTTTAAAGTGACATGGTGCCTGTTTTAACCATTTTGACTGTTCATATAAACCACAATGCTAGTGCTCATTCCCTATCCATCCATCCTTAAATTAATGACTTAATGAGTACATCAACATAAAACCTACTTTGCAATTATGTTAGTTTAGTTAGGATTCACCCCCACCACATTTATGTTTGGGGTATATATATATATATATTTGTGTTGGTATATGAATTTTGTATTTTGATATGTACGGATGCTAATTCTTATATATATGTATTTCTATAAAATTTTTATATTTATATGTAGGTGTTTGTATGTATGTATTTTCACAAATATACAAATGTGTGAGTTTATATATGTGACACCAAGTAGGTTAGGCACTCCTATGGGATGTTATATCGTGTAAATATGGTCAGCCATGATTGATTATATATACGTTTTATTGGTCAATACACATTCAGCCTCTCAACTACGATATACTCAGCCTTTTAATTTTCAAATAGTTTTATATAATCAATATATATTTCATATATGTATATTTATATATTTTTACATTGTACATTTGATATATGTAATATATGTTATTTATTATTACTTATACATTTTGATCATGTATTAATGAATTTTATAGAATTCTTATGAAATTTATGGATGGATGGTTAGGGGATGAGCACTAGCATTGTGGTTTATATGTATGGTCAAAATGGTTAAAACAGGCACCATGACAGTTTAAAATTTGTGTGTTGAGTGACATTTGGCTCCAAAAAGTTTTTAAAATAGGTCAATGAACCTTATTAGTTATTCTGATGAAGTCCACTTTAGTGTGGATGAAAACGCTTAATGTGAACGAGTTTGTGCTGCTTATGGTCTATTAAAGAAATATTTTACATATACTTTGTGCATTGGTTTTCATTCAGTGTACATCTACAATTAATTTGGTTTCAGCTTTGTTGTGTGGATAATTCAATATAAACAAAACATGATTGACTTCAACAATTAGCCTAGCTTCTGGTGTCAATCCAGGGTGATCCAGTATCTGTCAGCCTGGGAAGATATGGTGGACAGACCATGCTGCTTTGCCAGAGATGGTCTTCTCCTGTTGCCTCGTGGCTTTCAGCTACTGGCAAAGGTACTTGCCTCACCAATAGTGCATTTTTAGGCTAAGGCAGAACAAATAAATCCCTGATGCAAAAAAAATCCACTAGCGACAAACTCAAGGTTATGCTGCTTAATGCAAGGAATCTAAATCAGAAACTGCACTCAGCGGAAACACACTTTATCTTGGAAGATGCCAAAGTCAGTGCATTTACAGAGACATGGTAAAATGTGGCAGAGAGCTCCACTCCCAGCCATGCAAGGTTATAATGCCTTTCACGCCTTCAGTCCTCAAAATGAGGGGGAAAGAACCAAAGGCAGAGGTGTACACAACCTTTTTTTTTTATCAAATTTCTTTTTTATTAAATATCTGTTCACAAAATATGCAGAAAAAGATAATACATATACATGTGGTACAGTTGAAGTTACAGAGTGCATTCCATAAGCATGTAATAATAGTTATTGTCCACTTTATTCATTAACATTTAAAGTAGAATTACCATTTGTGTTACTGTGAAGATATGGTTATATTATAAGTTAGTCCAAGGGCTTTCATCATATAGTAGTTCTCTTGTACAATATTTTCCAACTGCAAGCAATATTAGAGGTATAACATCAACCTATATAATGATAACAATCTACTCTACTAAACCTTATATATACAAAGATGCCTCCTTAATTATTGTGGTTACTAATCTCAACAAAGTGAAGTGTTCACTATCCTTATATAATTAGTATTTAACATGTTTATGACACAATATCAATTAATGCTTTGCAGTACTTTTGATAGTAGGTTTGGTTCTTCTGACTTTAGTCTTGATCTGTCTATCCAGTTTTTTTTTTTTTTTTTGCTATGTAAGCTTTTAATAGGGTACATAGTGTTGTTATAATGTGTTTAGAGAAATTATTATTATTGCATTTGAATATAGGCAGTATAGCTGTTTCCCATGACAACGTGAATTTTGAATACCCTGATTTCTCTAAAAGAAATCTAAGTGAGCACCAAAGTTTATAAACTGTTTTGCAGCTCCAAAAGATGTGGAGGATATCTGCCTCTTTGTTAGGACAGAAGCAGCAATAGGGTGACTTGGATGGGTTGAATTTGTTAAGGTGGACAGGAGTATGGTAGGCATTGCTGAAGATCATCTGTGTGTATATTAACTTTTTGTATGGTGTCAGTTTCATAGTATTTCTAATAGCCAATTCCTTTTGATTGTCTGTTATGGTGTTATCTCTTCTTTCCCAAAATTTTGAAAAAAGAATAGTACTTTGATATTTAATATTTTCTATTAATTTATATGTAATTGATATCATTTTCTTTTTACTTAAGAGCAATTTTAGAACTTGTGCTAACTTGATAGTTTGCTCAACTACATTCATATCTTTGGTTATAGTACTTACTATGTATAAGATTTGTTTAATCATCAGGTTATATTTATTACTAGCTTTAAGTAGTTTCATGACATTTTCCATTGGAAGGTTTTTTAATTGGTAAAAATCCCATACTGTATATTTTTTATTAAAGGGTATTTATCTAGATGTACATAGTGTTTGCTAGTTTTATATCTGGGTTGTTATGTATTGGTTGCAAAAGCTTAACTGTGTCTTTTAAATGTACTATCAGTAGCTTCTTGAAAATTTCACAGTTGTTTATTAAGATTGGGTGAATTTTTATTGTCTTAAGAGTTTCTTGTTTTAAGAAGGGAATAATTTTTGGATTAACTTTATAAGTTATAATATCCCGGTGAAATAATTTAATCCATAATGGGTACCATTCATTTCCTATTGGGTCATGATTCGCTCTCTGCATATGACATGACTTCCATTAATAATTTCATAGTACAATTGAAAATCAGAAAGGCCTAAGCCTCCTTTTTCTTTTGTGGGTATTTGCGTATTATACCTAATTCTTGTACTTTTTGGGTACCATATGAACTTTGCGAGTCAAACTTTTATCTTGTTGAATAAGGTAACTGGAATTTTCATTAAAGTGGCATTCAGATGGTATAAAATCTTAGGCAATATGTTCATTTTTATAACTGAAGCTTTTGATACGAATGTTACCAACTATATTTGATCATGTTTTACCTATATTATTATTGAACATATCTGATTGTGTATGGCTAACAGTTATACCTAAATACTTCAAAGTATATATTGCACTTTATTAGTCTCTGTAAAGTAAAATTCCTTATGTCCCAGTGGGTTAACTGGATAAATGATTGACTTCTTAGAATTAATTTCATAGTTGAATACCATGGAAACTTATCTATGAATGATAGCATTTTATTTAAATCAGTATTGGGATATTGAAAGTAAATATTGAGATCATCTGCAAAAGCTGTGCATTTTACTTGAATTTTTGATAAAGAAATAAGATGGTATGTTCTCTGGGTAATTTGCAGTAGTAATGCTTCTATATAAAAATTAAACAGGTTTGGTGAGAGTGGGTATCCCTGTCTGGTTCCATTTACTATTTGTATTGGGTTAGAAGTTTTCCTATTAATATAAAGGGTTGTAGTTGCTTTAGTATATAATATTTTAATCATTTTTATGTATTCATTTGGGAGTTCAAATTGATAAAGTACAAAGAAGAGGAATTTTTGATAGACTCTGTCAAAGGTATTTGTTGCATCTACTGATAATGTGTATTTAGGGGATTTGTCCTTGGCACATAAGTGGGTTAGGGCATCACAAATAGGCAATGAAGAAATAATATATACCAACCTTAAAATAAATCAAAACAAAACCATCAACATAATTGGATGCTACTTCCCATCTGGCCAAAACATCCCTCCACTAGAAAACCTCCTCAGTTGGTCTACCCACCATCTCCCCCAAGAAACTATCATTTTAGGTGATTTCAATATTGACTGGCAATCCTGTTCTGGCAACCATCCAACCCATCATGTAAACCTTCATGGCTTCACCCAACTAGTCCAGTCACCAACCAGGATAAATAAAAACTCCAGCAAGCACACTACCCTGGATTGGATACTAGTCAGTAAGAGCCCCCAGTCATATATAGCAGGCTGCTTATCAGATAGTCTCAGTGATCACTCCCCAACATTCCTACTCAAAAAATACCTATACCAAGCTAAACCTGTCATCTACCGTCAAATACGTAAAAAACTAAACTTTAACCCACTCACATTCATCTCATCCCTCAAAGAATGTAACTGGCATCCCCATAAAGTACCTCAGTCTAGATGACGCAGTTGAATTTTTTAATACTACCTTCCTGAGTATCCTTAATTACCATACCCCCATAAGATTTTCCAGAACCAAAGCACAACCCTCCCCATGGCTACAGAAAACCACTAAGTCAGAAATGAAAAACAGGGATAAAGCCTGGGAGCACTGGCGCAAAACCAAAACCCCCTCAACTAGACACAAATTCCTAGAACTACGCAATAGAGTCAAAAAGCTAATAAAACAGGAGAAATTCCAATACTACCAGTCTGCCCTAGACTCCTCACAACATAGCCCCAAACAATTCTGGTCCTCCATAAACTCCATCCTCCACCCAGGTAAAGTCAGTACCCCTCCTCCTAACATCCCTCACACCTCAGAAAATATTGCTACCTCATTCAACACACACTTCACCCAAACCATACTATCACTAGCTAAACAACACAACCCCCCAGCCCTCCAACCCACACCTTCAACTAGTAATCTCCCCACTGCCCTCTCTTTTTCTCCTGTACCTACCTCCAACATAAAAAAACTCTTAACTAAACTTAAACCCACCAAATTAGCAGCAGACAACCTCCCAAGTGAATACCTACAAATCGCAGCTGATGCTCTGGCCTACCCAGTATCCATCTTGATTAACTGATCTCTATCAGAAAGTTACATTCCCACACTGTGGAAAGTATCACATATAATTCCCCTCCACAATGGCGGACCCTCCGCAGAACTAACCAATTACCGCCCCATAGCTATTCTCTCTCCACTCTCCAAAATACTAGAGAGATGCATACACGCTCAGGTCTCAGACTACCTCCTTACCAACAACCTCCTTTCCAGTACTCAGCATGGTTTCTGACCAAACCATAGCACCACCACTGCCTTACTCTCCTTTACTAACACTATCCTTCAGCATAAAAGCAATGGCTGTCTCTCCTCTGCTACTTTCCTAGACCTATCAAAAGCATTTGATATGGTCCCAACACAAACTTATCTCTGTCCTCAATAACCTATCCTTCTCTCAATCAGTCACCAACTGGTTTCAGAGTTACCTGTCTGACCGCCAACAATCCGTTTTATGGCAGAATGACTTATCTCCCCAACTACCTGTCTCCATAGGGGTTCCCCAAGGATCCATCCTTGGACCCCTACTCTTCTCTGTTTACACCAATAATCTAGCCTCTGCCACCAAACATGGCACACTCATACAATATGCAGATGACTCAACCATCATCTGCTCAGCCCAGTCCCTACCCAAACTGCAAAAAGTCACACAGGAAGCCTTTTCCTCTGTTGAAACTTGGTTATCCGATGCCCAATTAATGCTCAACCCAAACAAAACTAAACTACTCATCTTCCAACCCAACAAACGTACTCAAAACAACTCTCACTAACAGCACAGCAAAAGACAACACCACTATATACCCAACTGAACACACCAAATTGCTAGGAGTGGAAATCAACAAACTAAATTTGACATTCACATATCCATGACCATAAAAAAAGTCCACAAAAAACTAGGAGCGTTATACAGAAATAAGCAATTTCTCACCAAAGCAGCAAAGATTTCAATAGCAAATTCCCACCTTATCTCCACCCTACTTTATGCCTCTCCAATATACCAACCTAAGGCAATGCAATCTAAACAAGCTAGAGACCTGCTACAACAAAATCGCCAAATTCGCCACAGGGGCATCCTACCATAGTCACCACTGTCTCTCACTTGCTGAACTGGGTTGGCTTGAACTCCCCCTCACCTCCTTCAGTGGTATCAACTCTCACTCGCCCACAAACTAGTAAACCATCCACTAAATGTCCCATCCCTCCAGAATCTACTTCAACCCTATCGCACCACCAGACCACTAAGATCCAGTAACAAAAATCACTTGCAGATCACTAAAGCCAATAACTCTGCTGGTGAAGCACTATTCTCTTGCACCATAGCCAAGTTATGGAACTCCCTTCCACCCACAATTACCTCCATACTATCATGCACCCACTTCAAAACTTTACTAAAAGCGCACCTAAAAACATGCTGGCTATGCCCTTGCAACTCCCACTCTATCACCACCCACCCCATCCAACCACTACCTTTATTTCCACTCCACTACCTACACCTTGATTATAGCAAGCTCAGATGCTCATAAGCCTAGTACTTATCATACAGCAGGAACTTCTCAATGTAACATTTGTTAATGTCTGTTATGTACTTCACAGATAAAGATTCTAGTTGTCTACTGATGTACTAAGTTCTTCATCTGTAAATATGTTGTAATTGCTATGTTAAATTGTTAATCGCTATGTAATCCAATGTAACTACAGTCTGTTTATTTTAACTGTGGAGCTTTTCTCCCCTGGCCTCCACTGAAAATGGACCTATGTCCAGTCGGACACTCCCGGTCAACAAATGTAAATAAATAAATAAATAAATAAAATTAATAAATAAAATCAATGGTTAATGTGTTGTCCTTTACTTGTCTCTGACTCATAAAGCCTGGCTCTTCAGGTGCTATTATGGCTGGGGCTACTTTCTGTATTCTTTCTGCTAAAATTGTTGAAAATATCTTGATATCCAAATTTGTCAGAGCTATGGGTCTATAATTCGGATTTGTGGGATCTGTAACCAGTTTTGGGATAAGTACGGTTTTGGAGTTGTTCAGATAAAGGTCTGATATCCCAATGTTTATTATATAGTTGTATAATTTTAGAAGTATTGGTGTTATTTGTTGCTTAAAATGTTTATAAAATTCTGCTACATACCCATCAGGACCAGAAGCATTCCCAGGTTTTAATTTATCAATAGCCTTACTTACTTCCTCTTCTGTTAATGGGCTTCTGAGATTATTAGATTGGGATTCAGTAATCTGAGGGAATTCTAAGTTATTTGCAAAGGTTTGGAATAGGTTGTCATTAATATGATCTTGTGGATCATAAATGGTTTGAAATATTTCTTTGAAAACCCCTATTATTTCAATATCAGAGTTATTAATATTGTCTTTATTTTACATTTGTTGATCGGGCTACTCTAACTGGATATATGTCCATTTTTAGTGGCGGCCCAGGGAAAAAAGCTCCACATAAGCAAATATTAGCAACTTCAGGTACAGATAAGTAAAATTGTAACAAATTTAGATACAGTACTATTTTCAGGTGAAGAATACAAATGTTATACAGACAAATATTATTATAAAGTAGCAGATAATAAGAAAGAGATTGAACAACAAAGCAATTTTAAAGTGGCACACAATAAGAGAAAGTGAAAAGCACACTAACAAATATAGCAGCTTCATGTACAGTATTTAGCAGTGAGTCATCCCATTTATCCTATAGTAGCATAGCAACTTTAGGGTAGCATGTAATAAGAAATACAAAGAATGTCTATGTAGATATTTATATGTGATAACAAGTTACTGCTGCAAGCTGCAAACTATGCAAGTACATAATTAGAAGAGGATCATATGTAAGAGAAAGTTGTAAATACTAAATTAGTATAGGTGCGTCTACTCTCTGAGGCATAGAGAGAGTTGGAATAAAATTGCAAATGGTTATGTAGATAGGGTTCTAGGAAAGTGGTGGTAAGATTAGTCTGGGTTACTACTTGGGCATAACCAGTGGTTAGTAAGGTATTTTCTGAGTTGTTTTGTGAACAGCTTCACTGAGGAGAGAGAGATGAGAGTTCCTTGGGAAGCAGGTTCCAGGATTTGCCAACAGTGTTGGCAAACACAGAATCACTGGCCTTATTTTTGGATATGACTGTAGATACTAGTACTTTATTGGCTGAGCAAAGGGTTGTCAAATTACTGTAGGGGGGTTAGAAGTATAGGAGTATTTTTAGGAAGATAGAAGATCTTATAGGCAATAATAAGTTGTTGAATCTGAAGTTGATTATGAAGTTCTAGCCATCCTAGTTGCTTTAGGTTTTGACAGTGGTGAGTTCTAAATGAGGAACCAGTAGCAAATCTGACAATATTGTTGTAGGAGGTAGCTAGTTTGTTAAAGTTGTTTTTTGATAGGTTGGTATAGATGGGAGAGGCATAGAGGGGGGGGGTGGAAATTAGATGGGTGTGGGCAATAGTTGTTCTAGCTGTTGGAGTAAGGAAGGGTTTAATCCTATCGAGGGAGCCTACTTTTCTGTTTACTGTTTTTATTGTTGTGTTAATATGTGTATCAAAGCTAAGATTATGGTCTATTGTTATTCCTAAGAGCTTGGCAGGTGGGTCGGGAGATATAACAATGCCATCATTGGATATAACTGTGAAGTCAATTGGGGGGGACCTTTGCGTGGGAGTGAAGAGTAGTAGTTTTGTCTTTTTAGGATTCAAGAGGAGGCTATGCTGTAAGAACCAGTTTTCTACTCTGCTAAGCACTGTTTGGGTAATGGCCTGGAGTTGAGGTGCAAAGGTAGCCAAGCATATTAGTATGGAGTCATCAGCATATTAGATACATGTAGCTTGAGGAATGATTAGATTAAGATCATTGATGAAAATTGAGAAAAGTAGAGGGCCCAAGATAGAACCTTGAGGGACTCCTAGGGTAATAGGGAGGTGAGAGGATAGATTATTTTCCCAAAGCACAGCCTGTTGCCTATTTTCAAGGTAGGATTTAAACCATTGTAAAGCCTGTGTATCTAGTGAGAGAGACTTAAGTATATTCAAAAGAAGTTGACAGCTGACCATATCAAAGGCTTTTGATAGATCAATAAAGAGTGCTGAGGATAGAGTATTGTTGTTTTGGCTATTGTTAATACAGTCGGAAAAGGATAAGAGGGTTGTGGTGGTGCTATGGTGAGGCCTACAGCCATGCTGACAGTTAGCTAGTAAGTTATTTTGCAGTAGGTGGTCTAGTAGTTGGCGGTGGATACATTTTTCCATAATTTTAGCTAAAGGAGAGAGTAGAGTTATTGGGCAGTAGTTTGAGAGTTCAGTTGAGTTGCCCCCTTTGTGCAGTGGGATAATGTGGGAGTGAATTGCGAGTTTGGACTGTATCAGTAAAGAAGATATTAAAGGCATTAGCAATATGCTTAAGAGTTTCATAGGTGGACCCTGTTGGGGTGAGAGTTTTGGACTGACCTGGGTGGAGAAGTCTGTTTATGCCTGCCCAGAACTTTTGAGGTTCATATTGGTGGGTTTGCTGGTTGTTTTGGTGGGTTTGCTGGTTGTTGTGGTAGTAGTTTCTTATCTAGAAGTATAGATTTTTTGGTAGCATTTCTCAGCTTTCTAAATGTTAGATGATCAGCTGGGTTTTTAGTATAATTTTGTGCCTTGTCTCTTTTGTTAGCCATGGAGCAGTTTTAGTCCTTTTTCTCATTGAGTGGGATGGGGCATGATAGTCCAGGATTTCTAAGAATTTGGCATTAAAGTAGGATACTGCTTCGTTTAATTGGAAGTGTCTTAGGGGTGACCAGTCACATGCTTTCAGTTTGGAAGTTAATAGGGTTAAAGTTTTTGTTGGTTCGTATGGTTTTATATAAGGCTGGTTTATGAGTATTGATCTTTTGCCTGATTATGTAGGTCAGTGAGTGGTCACTGACATCTTCAGGAAGGATTCCTGCATCATAAGAGAGGGGGTTTACTATTTATCAGTATCCAGTCAAGAGTATTTCTTTGTTGTTAGGTTTATGGATTCTGGTGGGGGAGGTTATAGTTTGGGAAAAACCATAAAGTTTTATGTGGGTAGTTTGGTTGGCTGAGATGCAGGTATTCCAGTCAATATTAAAGTCACCCAGGATAATGGTTTCTTGTGGGTAGTTAGTTGAAAGCCAGGAAAGAATATTTTCAAGGGTGTTTATATTGTTAATAGGAGGGAGGTAGGCGCATAATATATAGATGGATTTATAGGTATTGATTTGGAGTTTAGAAATAAGGATTTCAGTGCTGCTAATAGAAGGTGGTTGCACATTTATTGGTGTTACTTGCAACTCTGCTTTATATAATATTGCTACACCTCTCGCCCTTGTTGGTTATTCAATCTAATCTCAGAATATCGTATCCTGGTGGGGTGATTTCCTTGTCCTGTGTTGCAGGTTTTAACCAGGTTTCTGTGAGGCAAAGGATGGCAAAGGAGTGAACAACTAAGGGGGCATGGAGGTGGGCAAAATTATTGTTTAGGCTCTGTATGTTGAGGTGAGCTATAAGGAGAGAGCTTGATGCTTTCAGTGATGGTTTGAGAAGTAGAGGGATTTGGTTTAGGAGGGTTAGTGGTGGTTGTGGCGTTGGGGCCAGGGTTTGGATGGATGTCACCATCTAAAAGTTTAGCATTTTTAATCCTGTGTATATTTAGGAATTTACAGGGTGTGTATTTTCTTTTCTTGGGTTGGTTACAGTTAATGTGGACTAAACGATGAAACTTTGGCACTAAATAGGAGGGTGTAGAGGTAATATTAATAAAGTTTAAGTAAGGTGGTAGGTCTGTCAGGGTTGTTTGTTTAAGGGACTGGTTGAAGATAGTCAAGGTAAGATGTAAATATTTAGTTAGGACATAGGTTATAGATAGTAAAGGTAGGAGGGCAATTAAGAGGAATAGTATTGGGTATTAGGATCTGGTTGTAATGGTCATAGTGAACGATTAGGTAAATAAGTAATTGGGAAAAGGTATCTTAAAGAGGATGACAGTGGGGAGGTTCTGCAAGGTTTTGTAGTAAGTTGGATATTGAGTTTGTAAATTGATTAAGTACTTATTGAAGTAATGAGTATCTATAAGTGGTGAACTAGGGTAGTTAGCATTTAAGGAGTAGGAGGAGGGGATTGGTTCTATAGGAATGGGGGTGTGGCCAGCGGAGGTTTATGGTTAGGACTCCTGAGGGTGGGAGGGAATTGGAGGTAGGCTAGAGGAGCAGAGTGAGCCAGCAGGGCGAACGGAGTGGGTTCAGACAGGTAACCGAGTAAGTCAGCAAAAACCTATCAGCAAGCAGCTAACAACAATGTAGCTTAGTTGGGAAGGAATAGGTATAGGGGGGAGGAAACAGTGGTCATGAAAGTAAATGGTAGCTCAGAGCAGTGCTAGTGGAAAGTAACAGGTTGAGTGGAGAGATAGGGCCGAAAGAAAGTTCTCAATCCTGAGTCAGAACTTTAATTTCATTAGAAATCAGGGAAAGATAGATTAATTAGGAGCTATCCTGGTTTAGATTGTCATCTAGTGGTCAGATATTGTAATTATAACAGAAGCAAGTGAGCAGAGAGAGATGGTACAGGGTTTGCGAAGGCTCCTGTAGATAGTCGCAGGAGACAGCACAGGAGCAAAAAAACATATAAATATTAAGGGATAGAGAGGGGAGTAAGGCTGCTAGGTATCCTGTCTAGGTAGCTTATAATACATAAACCAGATATTAAGCATGTGTTTAAATATTACCACTCTGTTGGATAACACATACTTTAGTGCCTCCTAGTGAACAGGGTTCTTAAGCAGGATGGCAAGTCTTTTGGCTTTAGAGGACTGTTGGTTGGATTTGCTTGCAAGGAGTCCTTTCACCAGGTAGGTAGGTTCATAAGGTTTTAGTGTAGGATAGATGTTTCAAACCTAGGAACAGTGGGGACAAGAGAAACAGTGAAGGGGTAAGAAAACAGACATTTAAAAGACAGTTAGGGTAGTACACAGAGCATTCAGTTCAAACAGACAGACTTTTAAAATACAGTTGGGGTAATACTCAGAGTATTCAAGTTCATACAAACAGTTGAAAAACTTTCACTGCAGAGTTTACAGATACAAAGCAAGGCATACTAGCACCTATTGAAACTAAATAATGGTACAGAGTACTCAAAGTAAGGAAAAAGGTTGAAGCAGTGTACAGCAGTCTAGCTAGAAAATACTTAATAAATGCTGCAGTGTTGAGCTAGGTCCAGAGTAGTATAAGCAGCAAGTCACAGGGATACTAAGGTTATTAATTACATGAGAAGCTAGTGAAAAAAAAACACCTTGTGTTAAAATATTCGGACTAGTTCCTCAATGTCCACCACATTAACAACAGGACTGGGCAGTAACTATACAGATTATATACAGCAATTCAATATAGCTTGACTAAATAATAACTTATGCTAATAGAAGGTGACACAAATATAATCAAACAGCTAGCGATGGGTATGTGTAATACTATCTACACATATTTGAGGTGCCACAAGCTAATTCTCACTCTACAGGAGTCTCACTGAGTTGGGAGTATGCTCAGGTAAGCTATACACAGTTCCTGCTTAAGCACCTATCCAGGCTAGCATACAAGCCAGGACACTAAGCCATACAGCCAAGATAGTATATGTTGTAACATGTAATAGGTTAGGAGGGGAGGCTAGGTTCTTTTAGCACTCAGACAATGTTAAATTAACAGCACTCCATTAACATTTACCAAATACCACTCCATTTTTGAGCGTTCGCTCAGATCGTAGTTCCAGCCCAAGCGCTAATTCAGGCAGGCATGGAAACTAGGACACGGTAAGCCCTGAGAATCACTGGCCGTTATATGTCTTTATATTTTATTTCTTGTATTTTACAAGTGGGGTTCCTTACATTGATAAGTCTTGCTAACATTTTGGAAGGGGGTTGTCCCCACTCTGACTACTTGTGTACCATTCTAAGTTCTGTAAATGTATATTGTTGCATTAGAATCTCATTTAACTGCTTCTGTAGATTTGCTATTTGTTTCTCAATAGTAGGAGTGCAATTTCTTTGTAGTAGGAGTGCAATTTCTTTGTAGTTCAAGTTAAAAATGTCTTGGTATACTTTCTATTTTACTTATATTTTCCCTTCTTTGTTTTTTGTAATATGATGCTTTTTGGATGAGGGCACTCCTAGCCGAAACTTTAAAAGCTGCCCATTGAATATCCAAAGGGATATCACTGTTTGCAAAGTTTTCATTTAAATGCATAAGAGAATTTATAATCTCTGGTTCCACTTCTTTAATTTTCCACAGGTGTAAGGTTAATGTCCAGTTTGATATAATGTGGGAAGTAAAATCAGTTTTATTTGGTGTTATTAGATTTATTTTTGAATGGTCTGATAATGATCTAGGTTTTGAGTTATACTGTACTTCATAATGAGCAAAACTTTAAGAAATTAGAAATATGTCAATTCTAGACCAGGATTTATGGTATGGGGAGAAATATGTGTATCTGGTACCTAGACTGTCTGTGTTGTTAACTTCAAAGGGATCTGTTAAGCTGAAATCTTCAATTAGTTCTGATAAAAATGTTGTGGCTTGGGGAGATGGAGTATAATTTTTATATGACCTATCTTTGAGTGGATTCATTGTTATATTCCAATCTCCTCCAATTATGATGATCTGGGTGCTTATTTAGTAAGTTATACATTTCTATTAAGAAATCAAGCTGATAGTTACAAGGACCATAAACATTACAAAGTAATACAGTTTTTTTTTGTATGTTGAAAGCAAATATGTGAAATACCACCATCTCTCTTTAGTATTATAACTATATTTAATGATGTTCCCTTTAAAATATTTCTTAATTATTATAGCTGTGCCTCTTGATGAGGTACTGTCCCCAGCTGCTATCATTTTCTGAATGCATCTACTGGTATCTGCTTCCTTGTCCCATTGTTCCATAGTCATAGGAGTTTCCTGCAAAACAGTTATATCTGTCTTTGACTTGTATATGAGGTGCATAACTAGCTTTTCCTTCTTAATGTCCTGTAAGCCATTTACATTCCATGAGGCTATGCTAATCATGTTGTGTGAGTATTATTTTAGATATTCCTGTACCTGAATTAACTGTGTGTGTTATAGGGGGATCTTTGTCAAAGCATTTTGAGTAAAGGTTACTCTGTGTTGAGAAATAATAGCATGAGAGGAGAAGGTGACATAACTCTCTTTCAGAATTTCCTTGGTGCCTGGCCACTTACCACTACCCGCTGAAAGAGAAAGGTTAATCCAGTAAACAAGTAACATATACAACATTCTAGAACTGAAAAAAGAAACCCTATATACAATTTTAACCATCTAACAGTAAATATTTTGCATTCCAAAAAACATCACAACACTGCTAGGATAAACACCACCCAGCCAGCAACTTAAATAAGATAACAAACATAGATGTTATTAACCCATTTAGGCAGTAGGGGTAAGTTGTGGCTTGCAATGTCATATTTGAATAAAAATATATATAACCTTATAGATGTAACCATGTGGCTAGTTATAATCTTTTATCACAAATCATTATGTTGAGTGCTATATAGTTCAGACATTAGAACTTCTTTTAGTAGAATGGGCTCTGCTACTACATATTGTATTATGCAGATACGAGTATACGTTATAAGTACCGTTCTTATGTTCCTCCTATCTGATCTTGTAGCCCAGGCAGGTATGAAGCTAGCCCTGAGTAGCATCCTGCCATAACCCAGAATGATACCACAGTACAAGGACAAAATTATTGACTTCAACAATTGGCTAAGCTTTTGGTGTCATTCTAAGGGGATCCATTGTCTGTCTGTCTTGGATGATATGATCGACAGACCATGATGCTTTGCCAGAGATGGCCTGCACCTGTTGCCCTTGGTATTCCGGATACTGGCTAAGGCTCTTGCCACCCCTATAGTGCCTTTTTTAGGCAAGATTTGAATGACAAATTCATCACTATAACAGGTACAAGCAAGCAAAATCTGAGGGTAATGCTACTCAATGCTAGAAGTCTAAACCTCAAAATGCATTCACTTGAGGCACTCCTTAAAATGGACAACATTGACATCTGTGCAGTGACAGAGACCTGGTTCAAGGCTCCAGAGAGCACCCCTGCATTACCAGGCCATAATTCATACCACACCTTTCGGAAACTTAACCTAGACCAAAACACTAACGGCAGAGGTGTGTCCATATTCATAGGTAGGTACTAGGCAATCTGACCGAAGGCATTTATAAGCCTAGCCAGAATGTGTTGGCTTTTGTTGCCCCCTTAGATTAGTTCCCTTATCCTTAATGTTTATAAATTCATTGAGGATATCCACACCTCCAGGCTAGTTGCTCAGCATAATGCATCCGAGATTATCCAAGTGCAACTAACTCTGGGCACGACCGCAATCCAAATTGCAACTTGCTGCTGATCCCCCACCATGGCCCTGGATTTCCACTCCTAATTTATTGATACACTGGAAAATATTATGGTACAACCCAACGCCCTAATAATGGGCAATTTCAACTACCCCACCATTAACTGGAAAAAACTACTCATGTACCAACTCTTTTGCTCAACGTTTTCTGGAATTCATAAATTCCAAGGCCTTCGATCAACTTATCTTATCAATACCCCCACCAGGGGCAGCAATAACCTAGATCTGGTCATTACCAACATGGGTGACTGGTGTTCCACACCAGAAGTCAATTCCTCACTGGTCAGATCCGACCACAAGCTAATCACCCTAGACATCCACATCCTGCGCCTACCCCCCATTAGGGAAACCACAGTAAAAAAATGTCTCCAAAGCCAACTTCACACTTTTTAAGACAGAAGGGGAAACTTCATGACACTCATGCAGATGGACAATAGAGGTATGACTGCTGAATCCTACACAAATGCACTTTATAAGCACTTAAACAAGTGCATAGATCATGCTATCCCTAACAGAATCAAGATGCTATCCTCCAAAAAAGGAAGCCAATCTGGTAGTCCCCTGCCATAAACAAACTCTACAACAGAAGAAAGAAACTGATGCAAAAAAAAGTAAAATCCCATGATTGGAGGAACTCCCTGGTTAGCCTCAGTAAGAAGCTGAGATCCCTCATAAAATCCTCCAAAGCTAGTTATGAAAACAAAATCGCCACTGATTCTCAAGACAACCACAAAGCATTCTATAGCTATATCAAGAATCTCAATGGCAACACTCAGATCTGCTCTGAGTTACAGCACAATGGCACTAAATATACAGAACCAACTGAGATTACCATCATGGCAGATAGGTTCAGCGCTAACTTTACCCCCTAAAGGGCCCATCTCTATACCGGAAGAATGCAAAGTTCCTGTAATCATGGCTGTACAGATAAAAACCACACTCTCCAAAGTCAAGAACACAGCATCCATGGGACCTGACAACATCCCAGGCTGCGTTCTACATGAACTGCAAAATGAACTGGCACCCCACTTAAGCACCATGTTCAATCATAGCCTCACCTCAGGCTTTGTGCCCATTGAATGGCAAACAGCAATGGTTATCCCACTCCTTAAAGGATCCACGGACCTCTGGAACTACCACCCCATTAGCCTAATGAGCCTGGTCTGCAAGGTCATGGAAAGTATCATCATGGATCTTATACACACAGACATTGGTAATCTCCAAACTCTGGACCCCACCCATTTCAGGTTTGTAAAAGGCAGATCATGTCTCCTAAACCTGATAGACTTCTTTAAATCAGTCACCAAAGCCGTAGATGAGGATAAGGTGATTCACACAGCCTATCTAGATTTCATCAAGGCTTTTGACACCATCCCTCACTCTGGAATTATAGATAAACTCACTAAACTAGGTATAAATCCCTATGTCACAAGATGGGTTGCCAACTGGCTCACTGACAGAATGCACACTGTGAAAGTAGCAGACTCTTAAATCTGACTTCAGACCAGTGACAAGTGGAGTACCACAGGGTTCAGTCCTGGGTCCTCTCCTGTTTGGTATCTACTTTTCTGAAGTACAGGCTAACACAGAAGGTCTTTGGCTAATGAAGTTCGCAGATGACTGCAAACTAGGAGTCATAATTGAAACTCCTAATGATATAGACATCCTACAAAAGGGTCTCACAGAGATAGATGGCTGGTGTCAAAGCCATGGCCTCAAGCTCAATGCCAAAAAGTGCATTGTCATCCCCTTTGTTAAAAACTCTGTACCAATGAGCTACCACATAGGTGGTAGTCTACTTAACACTGAAAGTGTGATAACAGAACTTGGGACACAGGTGGACAGTAGTCTCTCCTTTGATGATCACATTGCCACAGTAGTCAGGAAATCCTTCTATGTGGCACACCTCATCACAAAAGATTTCTCATCCAGGAAAAAAGAGGTTATTGTTCCCCTCTACTCATCACTCATTAGACCACTTTTGGTATGTACCTCACAAGACATCTACAACAAATGGAAAGGCCAAAGAAATACTTCACAAAGAGGATTACTGGCCTCAAACAGATGCCCTACGCAAACCGTCTCAAAAAACTCCAGCTTTACTCTGTCGCATATCGCCTACTCAGAGGCAATCTTTGCCTAACATACAAAACTATGTCAGACCCAGAGCTGTTGGACATGCTCCACTTATAGAAATCCCAATACCTCTGAGCTACATGCTCTAGGGACCTAAACCTTGTCAATAGAATAAACAGAACATGCTGGAGGGATAGATTCTTGTCTCAGATACTTCCAATACTCTGGAACAAACTACCTGTCTATATCAAACAAAGCTCCTCATTAACACTCTTCAAGAAAAATCTTGATGATTGGATGGGAAATAGGAAATTCACCCCGGGGATCACCTCTGTCGCTCTGCTCAACAGGAGCACAGGAAAATAATTTTCTTGGGTGGTGAAAGCAAGGGTACCTTTGTGGCTAGGCTTATATAGGCCCTAGGACCAATAGCCTAGTACCTACCTATGAACCTATAAAAGCATATGGTAAGTCAACATAAGTTATATCTCCACAACATGCTTCATATTAAAATGCATCTAGTACAGAAAATGTTACTTGACCTTCTCTAGTATTCCGACTACTACTAGTCCAATGATAGAGAGAAAAAAAAAACTGATGAATGAGCATAAAGTCATTTTTATTTACAATAGTATAACAGCCAAGTCCAAGCTTGTAGTGCATCTTCTTCATAAGCCATCTTATTCTGGAGGGATCATTTTAACCTTAGCTTTCTTGTTCAGTTCTTGTTTAAAACTTGACTTCTTCCTTTGCATCATCTAGTTTGCCAGTAATTACATAAATATTCTTCTTCAATAACTGCCTTTAAAGACTTACAGTTAGTGAATTAAGGAAGTTTGCAGTACCTGTGTAATTTTTGAGCCATGCATTGTTCTTTTCAAGAAGAAAATATGCCTCTCAACTTTCAGCCTTGTAATACTGCAGTTTACTTCCTGAATGGCAATCTGGTTGAGCTATTGGATGTCTTAATGCATTCACATGGTTCTTGCTTCTTTCTGGGACTTTTTGGCTACCATAGACTGGAACTGGCGGTGACATCACTGAATGAGACAATTAACATGTGCAACGCGAGGTCAAAGATCACGGGACATCTGATGTGACTCACACGGCTTTAGATTTGCAGTAGAAAATAAAGCCCATGGAGACTTTTTCTTAAAATATAAAGGTAAAGACTCTTCAAAAACTTCAAAATAATGCATAGAAATACCAGTGACGCCCATATTGCATTGGAATAAAGGTCTTTTACAGTTTAAATGCATTTTAAATGCAGATAAGAACAGTATAAATGTTACTTACATTTCCCTGGTTATTTTGGAGGGATTTCATTAAATGTTTTTAAGAAAGTTGAGTTTGCCTCTTCTTTACTTTTTACTTTGTTTGCAGATCCCTTGTATTGGAACTGTAGAGAAGCAGGATACTTCATTTGGAACTTTATTTTGTTTTTTTATTAAGTATGCAC
The DNA here is from genome assembly GCF_019279795.1 of Protopterus annectens. Lineage (NCBI taxonomy): Eukaryota > Metazoa > Chordata > Ceratodontiformes > Protopteridae > Protopterus > Protopterus annectens. The sequence goes on from NC_056743.1 coordinate 713,042,682, forward strand.
AGAAAGTCCTGTGCAACTTCTATTTTATTTCTTTTCCAAATTATTTGTTTTTTTTGTTTTGCCAGCTTATAAAACCATGTTAGCATGAGCTGCATTCAGTAATCTCACATATACTTGCCTTAGGACATTAAGAGTTTGAAATTTTTTTAATGCTCTATGAAATCTCTCTGTTGCAATGTTTTGTACTGCAGCAATTTTGTCCAAGAGTATTTCAACTATTTCTGTTATTGCAGTATGCAATGAAGCTTGTTCGTATGATTCAGGGATGCCCCTGATAGGCATATTGTTTCTTCTCGACATTGCTTCTAGAGCTATTATTTTTATTGTAGTTCAGACACCGTTTTTTCTGTGGTATTAGTACTTCTGATTTCTTCTATCTTGGTTTCATTTTCTGCAGTTTACTCTTCATTTTTCTGTAGCCTAGATAATACTTGATCTAAAGTACTTCCAAAAGCATTTAGTTTTGTAGAAAAGGAGTGTATGTCTTCCTGCAAAGGAGTTAGAGCTGCTTTGAATTCTTCCATTAAAAAGGATTATTCAGTCTTCATTCTGGCAGTCTGCATCTGTAGATCTGTTTGCTGTTTTGCAGTTTTTTGTCTCTTTGTACAGACTTCTTTCTCTGGTAAAGTTAATTGTGAATGTCTTGTTTTTGTTGTTTGAGCATCCATTGAGTCCATGTCACTGTATTTATAAAAGTTTTTTTTATTTTCTCTGTAGATTCCTGTAGTTTATCAGTGAGGCCTGAACTGCTTAGCGATATTCCCCTGTCAGCTCACCTGGTTTTGCAGATATGTATATAAATTCTGTATATTTTACAAAATCTTGTGAAAAGATGCTTTGGTATCCAGTATAGTACAGTATTTCTTGATTTTTGATGAGTTAGTAGAGGTGCTGAAGCCCTGATTGGGTTAGATTATAACTTTTTGCCAGGAGCTGTCTGAGAAGTGTGCTTCCTAGCTGGTGGCCATCTTGGAATCAGAGGTGTATACATCTTCATTAAAGACAAATACACTTCAAGACTAGTCAAACAGTATGACTCCCTAAACTACACCAAGAGCAACTAGCTGCAGGAAAAACTGATTTCCATATCATTGTTAGTTAGAGGTCCCCTACCATGAACCAGGAGGACCACTCTGACTACTTAGACCTACTTGCTACTCACTATGCAGCCAAACGCCTTGGTCATGTGTGATTTCAACTATCCTTCTACTGACAGTCATATATGAACAAAAACATGCTCACCATAAAGTTCCTGGACTTTCTTAATAAAAATGCTCTGGAACAGATAGTCTGCATGCCCACAAGGGACTCAAATGTCCTAGATTTAGTACTCACCACCATACTGGGTCTCTGTACCACCCCCTGTGTGTTCAGAATTCTGTCCTGTTAGAATTAATGGTCATACCTGAACCCCCCCCCCAAGTGCAAAAAGGATGTAAAATTTCTCCAAAGCAAACTATACCCTCCTAAGTGATGCCATAAATAGTTGCAAACCCATTGCTACCACTGCCAACAATGACTGCTATACAGGTGTACCCAAATGCTCTGTATGAACACTTAAACAAATGTATACACTCAGCTGTACCCGAACAGATCAAAATGAGGTCCTCACAAAAAAACAAGCCACCCTGGTGGGCATCAAGCATAAATAGGTTATACAAGTAGAAAAAAATAATGTCTAAGAGCAAGAATGAACTGACTAATCAGAGGAAGGACACCCTCCACAGCTTGAACAAGCAAATTAGATATCTTGTAAAGTACTTTAAAGCCAAGTACAAAGCTAAACTAGCATCCCTAGCTAAGGATAATAACAAGGCATTCTTTAGCTCTGACAGAAATCTAAAAGGGAAGGCCCAGTTTGTGCTGAACTAGTAGTGGATGGTACCACTCATAGTGACCCTGAGGACATCACCAACCTGCTAGCAGACAGGTTTGTGCAAACATCATCCCCCAGTCTCCACCAGACATACCCCAAAGCATACCTGTCACCAGTCCTCTACCTAGTATCTCCAAAGAGCAGGTCATAACCACACTCTCCATGGCCAAAAACACAGCCTATATGGGACTGGATAACATCCCCAGCTGCCTACTAAATGGTCTATAACAGGACCTAGAGTAACCACTAAGCAATGTCTTCAACCATAGTCTAGGTACTGGCTTTGTCCCAGCAGAGCTGAAAACAGCAACATTAATTCCCTTGCACAAAAGGGGTCTGTCAACTGACCCTGAGAACTATAGAGCCATAAGCCTAACTAGCCTTATCTGCAAGGCCATGGAGAGAATCATCATGAACCTGATCAACAAAGACATAACTGACCTTCAAACTCTTGACCTAACCCAATTTGGTTTTAAGATTAGAGTATGCTTATTAAATCTAGTGTACTTCTCTGAGAATGTCACCAAAGCCCTGGATAAAGACAAAACAGTATGTACAGCACATCTCAACTTAGCCAAGGTCTTTGACACATCCCACACTCAGGCATCATTGACAAACTCACACAGCTGGGAATGGGAAGCCATAAACCAATTTGCTCTTACTGTCCTAACTTACAGTTTTGGCGTGATTGACTGGCCTCAAAAGGTGTTGAATAGTTTGGACAAAAAAACAAGGAGGATGCTTCGTGCTCATTAAATGATTTATAAAAATCAGTTCATATGAAGACTATACATTCCCTGTTCTGAAGGAGGTATGAGCCTCCTCAAAATTGATTACATGTATAGATCTGTGATAGTGGGACTCCATACATATCTGCTGACCTCAAAAGACCCAAACTTAGTCAAAGTTTTGAAACATGAGGAGAACAAGTCCAAGATGACTTCCTAGCTTAGTTTAGCTGAAGCATATCTGCACCAAGATGGAATGGAAATCAAACCAGAAGCAAGTACAAATCAAGTAGTAACTGAATGTGCCAAAAAACAAAAGAAAGAATACAAGGTGAGCATCAGATGAGACGTCAAGAAATGTAGAAAATGCATAAATATATTTGCAAGTATAGGAAACTGTTGGAACAACCTCATGTTGAGTAGGACTGAATGCCCAAATGGTTAAGGAGAGATGAATTTAAACCAAAAGATGAAAGGTTAATACTGGCAGCTCAGGACAGTGGACTACGAGCACATTGGTTTACAAAGTCCACTGAACACATGGGAGAAACAGACAAATGTAGGTTTTGTAAAACAGAAATGGAAACAGTTGTACACCTTGTTGCTGGTTGTGATATACTAATGGCAGGAGGATTGTACGCTGAAAGGCATAATAATGTGGCAAGACTGTTGCAATGGGGATTATGCAAACATTATAATACTGAAGTAGCTGAAAAGCACTGGAACATGAGCCACAAACATCATAGAAAATGAAGTTTATATTACATGGGATCATCCATTACCAACAGTTCAATAAAAAAACAGATATGGTAGTCCTTGAAAAGAAGACAAATGTAGCTATGATTATTGAAATCATTACACCCAGTGACTATAGTGTCTTATGTACAGAGAGACACAAAGTCATAAAATAGCAGGATTTGTAGGCAAAAGAGCAATGTGGAAGAAAGTTACCTAGACAGTTCCAGTACTAGTAGGAGCAACGGGTCTTATGAAAAAGAATTTACAATCATACTTAGAGTGGATATTAAAAGTTTACATACCCCTGTTAAAATGCCAGGTTTTTGTGATATAAAAAAATGAGACCACGATAAATCATTTCAGAACTTTTCCCACCTTTAATGTGACCTATAACCTGTACAATTCAATTGAAAAACAAATCTGTTAAGGGAAAATATAAAAAATAAAAACACATACAATATACTGGTTGCATAAGTATGCACACCCTTAAACTAATACTTTGTTGTGTATGCATACCCTTAAACTAATACTTTGCTGAAGTACCATTTGATTTAATGACAGCATTCAGTCTTCTTGGGTACACACACCTGCCATCAATTAGAGAGACTATGATTAACCCCAAATAAAGTTCAGCTGTCCTAGTAGGCTTTTCCTGACATTTACTCAATTGCCTGCTACAGCAAAAGCCATGGTTCACAGAGAGCTTACAAAGCATCAGAGAGATCTCATTGTTGAAAGGTATCACTCAGGAGAAGGGTACAAAAATTTTCCACAGCACTGGATATACCATGGAACACAGTGAAGACAGTCATCAACAGTGATGTTGCAAAGAACTGGATGTCCCTCCAAAATTGATGAAAAGACCAGATGAAAACTGGTCAGAGAGTATGCCAAGAGACCTACAACAACTCTGAAGGAGCTGCAGAAATTTCTGGCAAATACTGGTTGTATACTACATGTGACAACAATCTCCCGTATCCTCCATATGTCTGGACTATGGGGTAGGGCTGCAAGATGGAAGCCTTTTCTTACACAGAAAAAACATCCAGGCCCAGCTAAAATTTGCTAAACAATACATCAAGTCTCCCAAAAGAATGTGGAAAAATGTGTTATGGTCTGATGAGACCAAGGTTGAACTTTTTTGCCACAATGCCAAAACGTACGTTAGGTGCAAAAACAACACTTTGCATCACCAAAAGAATACCATGCAAAACAATGTGTTATCATCCCTTTGGGCAAAGGAGAAGTCCCTGCAAGTTACAATATTAACAGTACTCCCATAAGCTCAAACCCTGTGGTGAGGGATTTGGGAACATGGGTTGAAAGCAACATTAACTTTGATCACCATGTGTCCACGGTGGTAAGGAAGGCCTTCTATGTCATACATCTAGTAAGTAAAGCAGCTCATCCAGAGAGAAGTATGTTATAACTCCTGTGTACTCATCCCTCAGACCATTAATAGAGAACAACGCTCCTTTCTGTATGTACCTCAGCAGACACTTGCATCAGCTGGAGAGATCACAGATGTTTCTCACCAAGAAAATTCAGTGCATGAAACACAGGACCTTCATGGACAGACTGAAGGCCCTGTCACTGTACTTTGCATCTTATAGGCTGCTGAGAGGCAGCTTGTGCCTGGCCTACAGAGCAGACTCAGGCCCTGTCCTAATGGAAATGCTGAACATTCACAACGGACATGGGACAAGATTCATTCACTCTAGGGATGTTAACCTGGCCTGTGACATTAACAGGACATGCTGGAGATATGGATATGTCTCCCAGAGATTTCCTCTGGAACAAACTCCCAATTCATGTAAAACAGAGCTCCTCAATGACCCAGTTTAAGTTCAACTTTGACAAGTGTATGGGAGACTGTAAATTTACCCCAGGGTTGTCACCTATGTTCCTCTTGGATAAGGGCAGTCAGTACTGATCATAGACTCACACTGCAAATATAGGCCTCGCAACTTAGTCAATAAGGGAACAAGGGTATATTAAACTGCTCTGAGTCATTATTGAAGAAACCCTAACATTTGATCACATACTCAATAACATAAAAAAACAACACATCAGAAACTGGGCACCTTTTATAGGCATAGCTATTACCTCAATAACACTGCTAAAAAGACTCTAGCCTCAGCCTTTCTACTTCCATCCCTGCTATATGGTACCCCCATACTCACAAATATCCACTCATCTCTTAAAACAAAGCTCAACGCATGTTACAATAAGGTTGCCAGATTTGCAACCAATGCTAGATCCTCATCACACCACTGTTCCTTGCTGCAACAACTAAACTGGCTAGAGCTAACACTCTATCGCAACTACCTGCACTTAACTACTGCACATAAAATGATATATAAACCCACAGCATGTCCCTCTCTCTCCTCATTATTATTATTGTACCAACCAAATAGACCTCTTAGATAAGAAGATAAAACACTGCTTAAGGTAGACAAACCCCACCACCCAGCCAGTGAAATGCTCTATTCCTTCACTGTTTCCAAACTCTGGAATACCCTCCCAACCACAATAACCTTCATCACCTACCTTCCACTCTTTAAAAAAATCTCTTAGACAACACCTCTCCTCCTGCTGCTTATGCCCATGCCAAAAATAACCCTGTCACTTTCTTCCCCTACTCTGCCACTACCACTTCACCCCCCTCCTCTTTCCACTCAACTGGTCAATATGTATGTACTCTGCATGTTCTAATATCACTGTTAAATCAATGCCTAAGATTGTTTACTGCACTGCCTTCTAGCTATCTATGTAACTGTAACTATATGTCTGTATTTTATGTATCTGCCTTCTAGCTATCAATGTAACTATTAACTAGCTTTCTATCTTTTATTGTAATCTTCAACATGTTTAATGTCATGTGGAGATTTTCTCCCCAAGCCTCCACTGAAAATGGGCTCACCTAGGCCTAGTGGATCTTCCTGGTAAACAAATGCACTAAATAAATAAAATAAATAAACATGGCTAGGCTTATAAAGGCCCTAGGGCCAATAGCCTAGGAATCTCCTATTAACCAAAGGTGACATCTGCCTGGGCTCCAGGACAGTGTCTGATCCTGTCCTGGTGGGATGACTGCATATGCAAGAATCTGATATAGCCAATGGCATCAGCACTGTCTGTTGAGCATACTGTATAACAGTGTCCCATGTGCTGATGTAAGAGACTCTAATGTTAAGTAACGGCTCACACACACGTGTACATGCACACACAAACACACAGTTGACAGCAATGAGAATAGAACCCCTACCTATCTAATTAAACAGACTACCGAACTTTACAAAAGTGCCATGGCACAATGCCTTTTACATGTCTGCAGGTCAACTTATAGTGCATAACATCATCAGGTCATGTGGAGTAAAAGAGATTGTGGTGAGCTGCATGAAATGGATGTGTAGGCTTGTGCAAGTATCAAAAGACTAGCAAGCCATGCCATTGGAAAAGTAATTGTAGGATAGCACATCGACAGAGACACACACACACATACACTCCAAGTTGCCTGCAGTGAGAACAGAACCCCTTCCTATTTAATTACTCTATGCAAGCTCCACAGCACAAGTCTGACATCTGCATTGCAGCAGGTCAATGTATAGTGGATGACATCAGCAGTATATGTTGGAGAGTAGAAAGTGGGAGGCCTGCCTGTAATGGAATTGTAGGCAGGTGCAAGTATCAAAATACCATCAATTTATGGGAGTGGGGTGGTAACTGCAGGATACACACTTGCTCTTCTGTCTAGACAAACAGACAGATACACACACACACAGTTTACTGCAGTGAGAACAGAACCCCTACCTATGTACATAGACTACTGAACTCAGTAATATACACAAGTGCCATGGCACAAGTATGACTTTTACATGGCTGAAGATCAACTTTTATTAGATGACATCAGCAGGCCATGTGGGGATAAGAGGGTGGAAGACCTGCATAGGCAAAGAGTTTTCATAGGTTCATATCATGCCAGTAGCCTAACAGCCCTAGGGTGTGTAGAAGCCTAGCTGTGCAAGTACCCTTATTGAGCATAGCTGTATGTTTAAGTTTAGCAGAGCAAGGTTGTCAGCACCACAGACTGGCCCTGTCCATGAGGGAGCACACAAAATTATATATTACACTTTTCAGTGTGGTTGATATACATATGTAAAAAAAATACTGAGCCTCCAGAGTTGTACTGCTTGGGAGCACAACACATACATGTATTGTGAATACATGATGCATACTTCGAATGTGCTCTAAATTTTCAGTCTTTCCACATGTAGTTTTATGTCATACAAAGGAAATGGACAATTAACACAAAATAAGAAAGCATCATATATACAGTTCCATAGTGCAGTGAGCAGATTTGTGCGATGGTTAAAGTATACACTCATGCAAGTCACACCTACTTGTGTGTAGGTAAGCGGTGCACAAAGGTGAGTCACACTGCTAATGTCTGCCAAGCAGAATGCAACGGTGGAAAACAATGTCATGTATAGGCAGTTGTGTATGTTTTTTGCAAAAGTTAAAGCCATGCCAGTCAAGATACCAGGAATAAATTTACAGGACTATACTACACAGTATATTCACAGTCATACATTTGATCATAAATGCAATAATACATAGATTACTCTATCAGTAAAAATAATACTATATGGAATATGGCGTATTCAAACACAGGACCATGTGTATGGCAGTTCTACACTTACACATGTTGCCACAAGAATGTTGAGGAAACAGTTGTCTGTGCTGTACTTCATTGATGTAAGCTGCAATGTCACAACATTAAAAGAAAGGTTGCACACAAAGTACTAGAACCCAGTACCATTTGTACTCCAGGCCAGGTTTTCACAATGGCCAGGGGCATTAACAATGTATCTGGTTACAATTTTTGGCCATCTGGTTTGTAAGTGATCCAATAAGCTTTGTGAAAACCAGATAAACACAGCCATTACCCACTTCCGCTGTTTGCACTATGTGGCACATCATGAAAAAAGTGCAACACAAAATGACAACAGTTAAAAAGAAAAACTTAGTAATGGACAAATATAAGTAAAATAAGTGTCTGCTGTCACATGTTAACTCATTCACTCCAAGGGAGCTCAGGATGTTTGCACTGTAACTTCCAATGGGTGGGGCCTAAGACTTTTGACAGAATCAAATTTTGTCCTCACATGTCAAACAAATGCTCATATCTCTGGAACCGTAGAGGTTATAAAAGATGTATAAATGGCAAACACTTCAGCATAAACTATTTTATAGTGGTAGTATTCTTTAGGTTCTAGGTCTTAAGCCAAATTTTATAAGTCACAGTAAAACCAGTTACTATTACATTTGTAATATTTCATAAACAACTTATAATAGCTCAGCAACTACTTAAGTTACACACATACTGTCAACAGCATTTTATTCATCCGGCTAACAGCTTTCACATGAGGCTAAGGAGTTCTGTCTGTGTTACTTGGTTGTTGAGATATTTAGAAAAATGTGAAAATTATATATATATATATATATATATATATATATATATATATATATATATATATATATTAATACCATAAAAACAACAGTCAATATCTATTTACCTGCACCAAACGGAGTTGAAATATTAATGCAGTTGTTTGCCATTGTGTAAGCATTAAGATGAAATCTATTAAAACCTTGTACATGCACGGTTTTGAATTATTGATGCAAATATGAACAAGCAATATTTGACGCCTTGTGGTGTCAGTAGGAGTTAACTGCAGATGCACCTGGAGGCATCACTCGGATGTAATGAGATAAGGTACTTTCTGTAATAATTCAGGACTATTTACTTCATTACTGCACCAAGTCAAGATATACAAGGATATGCCATAATATTAAAGAACACATTCTAGGTTCAGAACTTAATTTGTAAATGCAACTCCATTGGTGCTCATTAGTGTGTGATATGCACATAAGTGCTGCTGCACCGCAGACACTGAAATAAGATAACCATAGCTGATCTTATTACTTTTCCCCGTGCCTGTGATATCACACAAACATGCAGTACAAACACTGAAGGAAAGCTTGCAATTATATACACACACAAACTATTTTGAAAGTAATTTAGTTTGACCAACATAATTAACAAAGACAATACGAGTTTGCAAAGTTAGCCAGCATGATTGAAAATATTCCTGTCGGTTTCATGTAAACTATTACATATACTATTTATGCGCCTCCTTATGGATGGAAATGCAACTTTAAAAAATGAAAATATAGAATGTTTTGTCTTTTTTTTACATGTCATTTAATAAAAGAAGGAAAGAAATATGTGGGAAGGCAGTAGTGAATAAAAGTCAGAAATGGGCCTTTAAGGTAATTGCTCTATTGGGACAATATCAAAATCTTAAAAAAATGAAGGAAAAATAATGTACAGACTCAAAGTGCCTAGAGAAGCAGTAGTGAATGTATTAGTTTCTTACAGCTTTATTTGTTGAAGAACCTGCTAGCTTTCTGAAGTGTGCAGAACTGTGGACTGAACCACATTATTAATTTTTGACATCTTACAGATATTTTTACAAAAAAAATTCTCAGCATACTTTTTGTGTTCTGTAAGCATTGACTTGAAAATGGTGCTGAACTTGACAGCTATGGATCAGCAGTTTTTGGAAGATGCCCAGGATATTTGATTTACATTAAATAAAGACTGTGATAAAAAATCAGATGGAGCAAATCACTTTTCTTGAAACTCGTGATGACTACGGTGGTCCAACAGGAATAAGCACATAACAGACACGATAATTAACAATCCAAATTAAAAAAACAAATGTTGCAGCTGCTATAATATGCAGATCGCTGGTCCATCAGAACTACTGGAGAATGTCTGGCAAGCTTTTTTGCATGTAAACTTTAACCAGCTATCAGATCTTCCCAATATCTTAGTTTAAGGAAAAAGGCCAAAGAATAAATAGGATAAGCCATTCTTCCTGGACAAAAGAATACCTATACATTTACTGTTATTTCTTTTATTATGAAGACAAAGGCTTGGGTCTCTCCAGAATCTGGCAGTAAACCCAGCTGTTATTAAAGGAATACCTTGGAAACAAGTTTAGATTCTGTCAAACATCATGTTTAACAGTTGGAAAGCTCCCTTACACACTTCATGAGTTCAAAGAAGTTCACTTGAAGTTTATAGAAATCCTACCAGCAGGCGATAGCTCAATAATTTCAGTACTGGCTGTTCTAAAGACAAAGCTCATCTCTTATGAATTAGCTATCAATAAAGATGACTTGCAGTAAGGAATGTGTAGGCAAATCTTCATCATAAAAACAACAAAATTAAGATATGCATCTGCTTTGCCCAATTTATTCCACTTACTAGTGCTTCAGCTTTATAGTTTTTCACATTAGTACCTAAGCTTTACAGCCATTCAAGAAAATAAGGCCATAATTTCCTTCCTTGCTAAACATTTTACAGAGCAGCTACATGAAGTGAGAAAGTTAAAATATATGCTTTTGTTGCAATGTTCACCATGTGCAAGATACAATAATAAACAATGGCTTTTATGATAGTTATTTTATGCTGACATATTTAACTTATAGTCCATGGACTAAATACGGAAATTAAATGGAAATTATTTCTGGGAACTACTGTTAGCAGGATATGTTTCTTTAAAAGAGTAGTATATAAAGAAGGAAGGGAATCATGGTCCTATCTACTTCAAAGGCTGTAAAGCCAAAGTGCTAGCGAGTGGAATAAAGTGGACAAAGAAGACAAGTGTGCTCTATTTTGCTAATCCCAATCTCACCTAGAAAGATTTATTTTCAGAGAGGAAGTGGCAGGAATTGAACCCATATATCAAAGGATACTTAGCAAAAAAAATGCTTTATGCAGTATGTCACTACAGAGGTAAAAAGATGAGTGAAAGAAGAAAGCTTTTAATCACCACATGAGTTTCAGGAAGAGAGGTCCCTTCCAGTCTTTTATTACACTCCAGAACAGATACATTCTGTGAGGATTATGTAAGAACAGTCTTCATTTAACGGAATTATGCAGAAGTGTTACACACAAAAACACTGGAACACAGGCATGATGTATTACCTTTTAATGAACCAACATAGGTTTTGCCAATATTCAAGCTTCGGGGTTGCTATGAGCCATTCAGAAAGCTAGAGTAATCGAAAAACATATGTAGGTCTGATAAAAGATATTATATAATTATCAGTGTTTTAGTGTCTCTGTATTTTCTGTTAGTGGACACATATAGCATTTTATAATTTTCTTCCAGCAAAGATATAGGAATATTTACTGATTCTCTGTCAAATATATAGCCACTGTGGAAGATTGTAAGCAATCTAAGGAATGCATAACTGCATTTGAATTGTCTTCAGATGAACTCTATAGTCATCTTTAAGCTAAACAAAATGTTTCTGCAATGCTATCGGATAGAAACTTAGGCCAGCACTCAGACATTTGTACAAATATGGTAGGGGTATTCATGGTTTTTGAGAGTGAGTGTAGCTACGGCACAATTCATAGAAACCATTTATGCTAACACAATGCCTTAAGTATAAAGAGATATAAATACGAAATTATGTAAAGAGGCATATACCAATGAAGTGTTCTGTCAATTATCTGTGCAGTATGCACAGTAGTTGTTAAAAGCATTGCTACACATCTGATATCTGCTTTGCAATCCATGAACTTGCTCCCAGCAATCCCTTCAGTAGGTTGTCTGTGTACAAGCACTTCACAGACATACAAAGGAATTATTTCCCCCTGCAACTACTTCAGTGGTTTGTTCAAGCATGTACAAGCACTAAAATGCACAAAATAAGTTATTTTCCCCAGCGATCACTTCAAGAGTTTGACCGTGCATGCAGAAACACTTCACTGACCTATAAATTAATGATTTCCCCCAGCAACCCCTTTGATAGTCTGCCCATATGTGCACAAGGACTAAAATACAATAAAAACAAACATTTCTTGAAGTGAAGTTTTTAATCGTTCCTCCTTCTAAAAAGTAAGGCAGTGAATATACATTTTTTTCCCTTCCATTCAGCTATTTTAGTGTCTAACTCACATACTTCACAGATAAACTGATGCTTACTAGCATAAGGTCATGGCATTTTACTCATTTTGTATACAATGAGGCCCTTTTATGCTCATCTCCATAAATCGTAGTAATATGCAAACATGTAATACCTCTTATCTTTGTAATAGCTCTCACCCTAATGTTATACCTTAAGTGTATTATACTTTTGCTTAAGGCATATTTACCAAAACACTTCCATATTTCTGTAGTCAGCTTGAATGACCTTATTTGCATAAGGTTATAGTGCCACTTGCCACAGATTACCGCTATGAACTTATGAAGGGTAGGACTATGAATACTGCCCTTAGTCTTCCCTTTGTGTTTCTTTCAACTTGACAATGTACAACACAGCAACAGTTCATGTTCCCTTGGCTATTTGTTTTAACAGCCTCCAGTTGTGATTGAAAGTACAATTAAAGTACTCAAAATAGAATAGTTTCTCACCAATTATGGATGGAATATCTGGACTTATAAGTCATAGGATTCACTGTGTGTCTTTTATTTAACTATTATTTTTGTGTAGACTCTGATGAAATCAAACACTGGTCACATTTTTCTGCAAGAATTATGGACAAATCAGTGACTCTTACAAAGCTAGTTATACAAGTTAAGTGTGCTATCCCACGGTTGCCAGTCTATACAGTTAGTGCTAGGGATTACCGAGTGGCTTAATGTTTTTTTTTCTGCGATATTTGCAGTAAATAATGATAAAGTATGCCAAAGTGTCAGCTTAGTTTGCTGCTCTTACATTTTGAAATGCTCAGAGTTAATACATTTTAAAGCATCCTGTTATGCCTGAATCCATCAGTCCACTGCACCTTTTTTATCATTTTTGCACATGAGATCAGGTTTAACTTCAGCAGTGACAGCTGCATGCAGTGTAATGTTACTTTGGATAACATTGCATAAATACAACTTGAAGATTCCACAAAAATGGTGAACTCCAACAAACCCATACATTGGTAATGCCTGTTACTGTTACATAAGCTAGTGCTGAATGGTTAAAAATGTGAAGCCTACATATGAAAAGAACAGGACAGTAATAAGAGTAATACCTTCTCTACAATGCATTCTATTGTTCACAGTGTAATTGACAGTTTGTCATCTGTCAGCAGAAGTGACCTTGAAATGTATCCAGAAATGTTAAATGTAACTGCACAAGGTCAATAAATAATACAGCTCTAAACTAATTCGTAACACCACCAGTATACATACCATAACAGACATGCATGATACATATATTTGCAACCTACAAAAAATGAAATATTAAGACAGAAACATTGACTGAAATGATTTTGTATGGTCAGGGTTCTGGGTGGCATAAGAGACCTAAGGACAGCAATGAAATGTAACAAAGCTTGACAAACAATTCATAAATACCCACCACCACTGTTGCAAGGAAACGGAAACACTTTTATTATAAAATAATAAACTGTAAGCGCTTTTGTGAATATCGTCACTTCATCAGACCATTATAAATCATTATCAAAACAGTTCCTTAAATATAAAAATCAAATAAAACACAACCAATCAAAATCTAAAAATAATTAATGAATTAACTTTAAATAGTAATAATGCAGTAAACTCAACTAACCAATTGAGTGTGGAGTGTGGTATGTGAAATAACTAGCCTATCTAAAACATAAAAGATAAGCCCTAACCTATAAAGAGGTTCAAATACCACTATAATGACTGAATAATCAACCACTGCTCTTAAGACTCATTGCCTGAGTTTCATCCAACAGAATAACAAACCTGCTCACTTCCACCAATCAATAAAAAAAAAAAAATATATATATATATATATATATATATATATATATATATATATATGTATGTATATCTTATTCATCTGCTCTTAGTGTAACTGTCTTAGTTAGCTGCTTTTCTGTAAAAAAAAAAAAAAAAAAAATTCTAAGCTTGTTTCCTGCCTTTCCTGTAACTAGTCAAGTCTAGATACAGACTTGCTTTATCTAGGACTGTTGGTAAGCTTCTGAGCTCCCCAAGCCTTTCTGTGTTGGAAGGAAGCCTTCTAGCTTATCAGTGGGAGTGGTAAGCACTAGGTAGCCTATCTACCATGGGAAGAGTGGGGTTTGGCCCTGAAATTGTAGTTCATTGGCCATTTGGGCAGTTTTTCCATCTCTTTCTACTTTCTGGTTAAAAGCTGTTTTGCGTCTGGTCCTTGCCTTTCCTATAACTAGTGTAATCCAGGTACAGATTTGTTGTATCCAGGACTGTTGGTAAGCTTCTGAGCCCCCCCAAGCCCTTCTGTGTTGGAGAGAAGCCTTTTAGCTTATCAGTGGGAGCGGTAAGCACTAGGTAACCTATCTACCACAGGAGGAGTGGTTTCTGGCCCAGAAAGTATAGTTTATTGGCCTTTGGGAAGCTTTTCTATCTCTTTCAACCTTTTGATTTAAAAGCCTGTGTTTGCGCTTGTTTCCTGCCTTTCCTGTTACTAGTCTAGTCCAGGAATAGATTTGCTGTATCCAGGACTCTTTGTAAGCTTCTGAGCCCCCCAAGCCTTTTCGTGTTGGAGGGAAGCCTTCTAGCTTATCAGTGGGAGTGGTAAGCATTAGGTAACCTATCTACCACAAGAGGAGTGATCCCTAGCCCAGAAATTGTAGCTATTGGCTGTCTGAGCAGTTTTTTTTTCCCATCTCTTTCAACTTTCTGGTTTGAAAGCCACACTTGTGCCTGTTTCCCGCCTTTCTTATAACTAGCCTAGTCCGGTTACAGAGTTGCTGTATCCAGGATTGTTAGTAAGCTTCTAGCACCCAAGCCTTTCTGTGTTGGAGGAAAGCCTTCTAGCTTATCAGTGGGAGTGGTAAGCACTAGGTAGCCTGTCTACCATGAGAGGAGAGGTTCTTGGCCCAGAAATTGTAGTTTATTTGGCCATTTGGGCAGTTTTCCATCTCTTTCAACTTGCTGGCTTAAAAGCCTATGTTTGTACTTGTTCCCTGCCTTTCCTGTAACTAGTCTAGTCCAGATACAGATTTTCTGTATTCCAGGACTATGTACGCTTCTGAGCCCCCCCAAGCCTTTCTGTGTTGGAGGGAAGCCTTCTAGCGTATCAGTGGGAGTGGTAAGCATTAGGTAGCATATCTACCACAAGAGGAGTGGTTCCTGGCCCAGAAATTGTTGCTATTGGCCGTTTGGGCAGTTTTTTTTCCATCTCTTTCAACATTCTGGTTTAAAAGCCGCACTTGCGCTTGTTTCCCACCTTTCCTGTAACTAGCCTAGTCCAGATACAGAGGTGCTGTATCCAGGACTATTGGTAAGCTTCTGAGCCCCGCAAGCCTTTCTGTGTTGGAGGAAAGCCTTCTAGCTCATCAGTGGGAGTGGTAAGCACTAGGTAGCCTGTCTACCATGAGAGGAGAGGTTCTTGGCTCAGAAATTGTAGTTTTTTGACCATTTGGACAGTTTGTCCATCTCTTTCAACTTTCTGGTTTAAAAGACCACATCTGCGCTTGTTTCTCATCTTTCCTGTAACTAATCTACTGGTAGCACTAGAAAGCCTTAAACTGATACAAGCCTTCTAGCTTAGAGAGAGACTTTGGAACAATTAAGTATCAGTTTTCTGTACTTTCTTGCTGCACTTAACTGTTTTCTGCCTAAACGCAGATTTTCCAGTGTTTATTGTGATTTAAAAGCTTGTTTTTTTCACATATTGTACTTATTTGACTGCCTGCACTTTTAAAAAGTTTTTTGTTTAAATAATTTAACTGTTGTAGGCTACACACTAAAGTGTGATAGCCTTTTCTGATTGTTTGTAGTTGTTTAGAGCTGTTTTGAGTGTATTTTTTACTGTTATTGCCTTATCTTTAAAAAAAAAAAAAATCCTTGTTTTCCACCTTTCTAAGCTAGTATAATCCAGTTTTCAGGCTAGTGCTGAATTCAGGGCTGTGATACTAGTTTCTGAGTTGCCCATACCTTACTTGGATATAAGGAAGCTTCTCTGTGCAACTGTGAGAAAGGGGAGCTTTGAGCAACCTATCTGTCCCTGGAGGAATGGTTCCAGCCCAGAAGTTAGTAGTTTATTGGCCATTTTGGGCTAATTTCTATCTCTTTCATTTCCCTACTATAAAAACCGCATTTGCACGGTTTTGCGTATCGGGCAGTACCAGTTAGCTACGGTTAAATTATTCCCGGCTCTACTAAGTCTCCTCTTCAGTTTTTCCCTTGAAACTAGTCTAACTTGCAACCTAAGCTCTCAGAAAGCATCTTACAGCCCAGCACATGCTCAGACCTAATAGCAAGCACTAATATACCCTGACACTGATTGCCCAGCAGGGCAAGACTCTTTATTCACCCCTCACCAACCAAGCGACAGGCATGACCAAAGGGCAACTTCAGGTGCACTCTCCAGTCCAGCTGGTGAATCTGGGTATCCTGAGGCAATGCTACAATTGCCTCATGTACACAGACAACCCTCTCCTCCTACCACAAAATACGAACATATGCGAGAGATGCAATTATACAGCCAAACTGGAAGCTAAGCTGTCTCCACCCAAGACTGGAACAGACAATCAAGAGGAGAAGATTAAGACTTGCACCACAACTCCAGCCACACACAGACCTACTAAAACAACACTGGCAAAAAATACACATAAATACACAAAATCATACTTGGAGGCTCTAAATAAAAACCTGCAAAAGCATCAGAGACCTCCAAAGCAGACACCCAGACAACCTCCACAAACCAGACAACACATAAAACACAAAATCAGTGTGCCGCACAATCACAACCCTTAAGGAGAAATAACATACCTAACACACTAGTAATAGGTGGCTCTATAGTCAGGCATACTGACATCCCACTCACTAGGCTGGACAAGCAGAAGGTTACTGTTAGCTGCCTGTCGGGAGCCAGAATCCACCACATAACCCAAGCACTCAGGTCACTCCAGAACAAGTGCAAATATGACTCTGTCATTGTTCATGCTGGTGTGAATGACCTGAGACGTACCTCCCTGGACTACATGAAAAGAGACATGGAAGAGCTCTCTGATCATGTAGCCTAGGGTGGTATGACCCTGACCCTGAGTAGCATCCTGCCCTCACCAAGAATGATACCTCAGTAAAGAAAAAATTATCAATTGAAACAAATGGCTAAGCTTCTGATGCCAAAGAGGATTCCAGTGTCTGTCAGCCTGGGATGACATGCTCGACAAGCCATGTTGCTTCGCAAGAGATGGCTTCCACCTGTTACCCCTAGGCTTTCAAATACTGGCCAAGGCTCTTGCTGCCCCCATAGTGCCTTTTTTAGGCAAGGCTCAAAAGTCAAAACCACCTCTGTAAACAGCACAATTAACAAAAAACTGAGAGTTATGCTACTCAACGCCAGGAGTTTAAATCTCAAAATGCACATGCTCGAAGCACTCCTCAGTATGGAGAGCATCGACATCTGTGCAGTAACTGAAACCTGGTTCAAGGCTCCAGAGAGCACTCCAGCACTACCAGGCTACAACTTATACCACACATTTCGGCCACAGAACATGGACTGAAACACAAAAGGAGAGCGTGTATCCATATTCATCAAGGATACCTACACCTCCAAGTTAGTGGTGCAGCATGATACCTCTGAGATCATCCATGTGCAACTAACATCAGGCAAATCTGCAATGCAAATTGTGGCCTGCTACAGATCACCCTACCTGACCCAGGACCAATACTCCACCTTTCTGGAGACACTGGAAAACATGAAGGTCCTACCAAACACTCTGATATTGGGCAATTTCAATTACCCTACCATTCACTGGGAAAACTACTCGAGTACAAATTCCCAGGCCCAGCGCTTCCTGGAATTCATCAACTCAAACACCCTGGATCAGCTGGTAAACTCCCCTACCAGAGGTGAAAACATACTGGACTTGGTCATCACCAACATGGGTGACAGGTGTTCCACACCGGAGGTCAACCCATCACTGGTTAGATCAGACCATAAGCTAATCACTCTGGATGTCCACACCCCACCACCATGCTCAACTAAGGAAACCACAGAAAAAAAAACTTTTCTAAAGCAAACTTTACCTTACTTAAGACAGAGGTGGTAAGTTTCACAGCCCCCATGCTAAAGGATAATGCTGCCCAAGATGCAGAAACCTTTACAAATGCACTCTATGAGCACCTACAAGGATGCATGGATCATGCCATCCCTAGCAAAACCCAGACTCACTCCTCTAAGAGAAGGAAACCAGTTTGGTGGACCCCTGCAATAAACAGGCTATACAATAGAAGGAGGAAACTAGTTCAGAAAAAAAACAAATCCCAAGAAGGAAAGGCATCCCTGATCAGTATCAGTAAGAAACTGAGGTCCCTCATGAAATCATCCAAGGCTAATTTCAAAAGAAAAATAGTCAAGGATTCAAAAGATAACAACAAAGCCTTCTTTAGCTATGTTAGGAATCTAAGTGGCAATTCGCAGATATGCACTGAACTAGTGCAAAATAGCACAAAATATACTGAACCTACTGATATTGCCAACATCCTGGCAGATGGATTCAGTGCAAACGTCACCCCCCTCTCACCTCCAAAAGGGCCCACAACAATACCGGAAAAGTGTAGTGTCCCAAAAATCACAGACACACAGGTGAAAACAGCCCTTTCAAAAGCCAAAAACACAGCGTCAATGGGACCAGATGGTGTCCCAGGCTGCGTCTTGCACAAACTACAGAATGAACTAACCCCCCACCTAAACACGCTGTTCAACCTCAGCCTCTCCACAGGCTACATGCCCATAGAATGGCGCACAGCAATGGTTATTCCTCTCCACAAAGGAGGGGCCACAACTGACCCTGGTAACTATTGCCCCATAAGCCTGACTAGCCTGGTCTGCAAGGCTATGGAGCGCATCATCATGGAACTCATTAACAAAGACATTGGGAACCTACAAACACTTGACCCAACCCAGTTCAGCATTGTTAAGGGCAGATCATGCCTACTAAACCTGGTTGACTTCTTTGAGACAGTCACCAAGGCCATAGATGAGGGAAAGGTGGTACACACAGCCTACCTTGACCTCACGAAGGCTTTCGACACCATTCCCCACTTGGGTATTACAGAAAAACTCACCAGCCTGAACATAAACCCCTACGTCACAAGATGGGTTGGCAACTGACTTACAGACAGAACTCACACGGTAAAAATAGCGGGCTCCAAGTCCGACTATAAACCAGTCACAAGTGGTGTCCCTCAAGGCTCGGTCCTGGGACCCCTACTGTTCAACATATACTTCTGAGAAATACAGGCAAACACAGGAGGACTATGGCTAACCAAGTTCGCCGATGACTGCAAACTGGGAGCCATAATTGACTCTGACTGACACAGACATCCTCCAAAAGGGCCTTACTGAGATGAACACCTGGTGTCAAAGTCATGGCCTCAAGCTAAATGCCAAAAAATGCATAGTCATCCCGTTTGGGAAAAACAAAACGCCCACGAATATCCACATAGGTGGCAGCCCCCTTAATACAGAAGAGGTAATAAGAGATCTGGGGACCCAGGTAAATAGTCATCTCTCCTTTGACAATCATATTGCCAAAGTAGTTAGGAAATCCTTGTATGTGGCCCATCTAATTACTAAAGGGTTCGCATCTAGAAATAAAGAGGTTATAGTGCCCTCTACTCATCACTCAGACTCATCATAGAGTACAATTGCCCCATTTAGGATGTACCTCACAAGACACTTCCAACAGCTGGTAAGACCACAAAAGTACCTCACTAAGAGGGTTACTGGTATCAAACATATGTCCCATGCATCCCAACTGAAAAAACTCCGGCTGAACTCAGTGGCATATCGCTTACTCAGAGGTGATCTCTGTCTGACTTACAAAGCCATGTTCAACTCAGAATTGATGGACATGCTCCACCTAAAGAAATCCAAATCACTGCGAGTCACGCGGTCTAGTGAACTAAACCTCGCCACAACCATAAATAGAACATGCTGGAGGGATAGATTCCTGTCACAGAACTTCCCATGCTTTGGAACAAAATTCCAAATGACATCAGGCAAAGCCCCTCACTAACACTCTTCAAGAGACACCTTGACGAGTAGATGGGTAACAGAAAATACACCCCTGGGATCACTTCATTGGCTCTGCTTGACAGAGGATCAGTTAATTAATCAATGGGGCGGCGAAAGCCGACACACTCTGGCTAGGCTTATAAATGCCCTCGGGCAGATAGCCTAGTACCTACCTATGAACCTATATCAGCCTACAGTCTTTCATACCTCTTGAAGCTTACCTGTCTGAAGCAAGCATAATCATAAGCAAACCTACTAATTAGTGTCATCGCACCAAGTTCATGATTTGCCCAAACTCTTACAATTAAAAGAATCAATTAGCAGAATCACCACTGTGGATGCCATCACACTACTCCACTAAGCACCATCTCCACTCAAAAGTAATGAAGAATAATAAAATAAGAAACCCTAAACCACAATACGGTATAAAACCATCCGTGCCTGCAGCTATTAACTTATTCGAGTTTATTTAATTCCAGTCTCAGCAAGAAGTCTGGCCATCTACGAGTGTGGTTTATATGAAGTGCCTCTGACTGGGCCAGTTTTGTGTTTTTCCATTCTGATAGGTTGCTACCAGACTACATCTTGGTTGGTGCAAGCCATGATAGACACTCCGTTTTCCCTGTTAGGTTAGTTATTGATGGAGCAGTTGGTTTATCATTCCCAATAGGCTGATGGTTTCTCAGTCATTAATATATTCTGATGTCTAGGGATATTTATCCATTATTGTGACTATATACTTGTAGATAGGCAGATTTCTTTTCTTGCAACAGTGGTGGTGATGTTTTATGAGTTTTTGCTGTTTTTACAACACTGGGCTGCCATTGGAGTGGTTCTAGTTCTTGTTTTTTGCTGGATAATTCACAAATACTTAAAAAAAGGAGAAAAGGAGATATTTCAACTATTTAAGGATAAGGTGAATAAATAGCTAATATGCAAAAAAAAAAAAAAAAAAAAAAACAAACAAGGTCAGAGGCTCCAGACTCAAGGCTAAATACATATTTAATTTTGGGGAGGGGGTCTGTAGTGCTAAGTGACTCCTCTTGCAATGACTGGCCTCTCCGCTGCTATGCTATCTCTCTTCTTACAGGATCACCTTATCATTATCAGGGACATGTCTTGGAAACTGCTGCTTCGTACAATTTTCCTCAGCTACTGCAGTGATGCCATGCACCACTTCCACTTTCACACATGGTCAGGTAGAGGCTATGAATACTCAATCTCCCCAACAGGTGCCACATATGGATCTTAAGCACCTGTAGCCAGAAAACATTCTCTGACTGGCTGAAGTTCTACAACCGCTACCTTCTGCTCCTTTTGGTAGATATGATAACACCTATGCAAACAAGAAATGTAGTGCACATGGGGTTGGAGTGGGGGTGCTGGTGTGGATATACAAATACACTTTTGACCAGGGATAGAAATACAATTTTGTTGCTGAATATTTTGTCCCTGACTACGTGTTTTAAGGAGAGGGTGTGGAGCTTAGTTGCTATGCAGTTTGTTGGTATGGCCAGATGGGGTGTGAGTGTGTGTCTCTCTCTCTCTATGAATTCCAGAGGAAGCGTCAAACTGATGAACAAATGTCCAAAAATTGCATTTTCTTAGACACTCCAGTGGCACACAGGGATAACGCTCAGCTGACCAGGCTGAAGTGACTGGCTGACTAGCTCCAAGCAATAACAGAATAAGGCTGGGCTTGGAGGAGGGCTGGAGACCCAGTGTGGCTGTGGGCTGGGCTGGCACAAATGATGCCTGAAGAGACCAAAAAAAATTAAAACACTTGCTTTTTTTCTAAATTAAGCTGTAGAACTGACTACAGCCATGGTGATATCAGCATATCTAAACATCTACAGCAAATTCCCATTTTCACAACTGCAAATAATGTCAATGGATTATACACTCCAGTCTGGAAACACACATTAAGGTAACAGACACTCATCAGCTGTTATTTCCTTAAGCATGTATTTTAATTTCTTAACCAGGTAAATAGACAGGTTTATCTTTTTAAATTTGTGTATTCCTTTGTGAATATCTTTAAACAATTTGTGAAGGAAGCCAGTTACCACCTTACCCCTAGATTATACAAAAAAGTCAAGTATGCTGCTTTTGAAAAGTGATATGTTCATTGCATTTAATGGTGTTAACTGAATACTATAAATTGTAACACACTATCATATTGTTGGTATTGGATGAACATATACAGAGGCTTTCTGCTTAAAATAGTATGACATTCATTTGTTTTATTTAGCTACTTGTGGAAAATCAGCTGGTCTTATGTAAATTCACAACTTTTAATTAGACAGGCATGGCAACTCATGTGAAGTAATCTGGCAATTTCTACTCATGAGCCTTTTGAAGACACTTCAAGTATATTATGACATTGTGCTGCAAAAAAATCTGTATTCATTTCCATTCATCAACAATTTCTAAAAACCAAACTAAAGTACAGCAGCCTTGATGACAGCTATAACAGCGAAGTTCTTAACATGACTATCACAGTAAGGCGCACATCTTAATCCACTGGATCACTTCAGTTCTTAACATGGATTTATCACAGTAAGGTGCACATCTTAATCCACTGAATCACTTCATCTTTCTTACGTTAGAAAGATGGTGCCTTTGGCAACTCTGTGAACTGCCCACATGCCCCCCCAAGGGAGAACTACAAAACTTGTTACCCCCAAAAACAAATCAACTGCAATTTCAGCTTATTCCATATATCATATTAAGGTACAAACATTTCTGATGCATTGTCATGCACAAACACATACTGGAAACTTAAACAGGCAAGCAAAAAACAATAGAGCCATAAATGCTTGTCTAATGATCAGAAGGCTCTTTATAAGCCTAGCTGTGCAATCCAACCCATGTGTGTCCCAATGTATAATGGGCATTTTATTAGCATGGGATATGTTAGCAGTAGCATAGCTACGGTGAAGTGAGAAACACAACTGGCCTGGGTTAAAAATGTTGGGGGAGATATTAGCCAATCCCAATCTTTCTTTAATGGAATGGGAAAAGATAAAGAAGCCAAATAAATTAATTAAAGCAAAAATATATTTCCATAAGCAGTCACTGCTTAATATGTTGATATAAGGATTCAAAATAAACAGCAAACCAACTTTTTTAAGCCAAAAGCTATTTTTATTTCTTTGGCTTGTCTAGCTGGGTACTGAACTAAGGGAATTTAAAACTTACATTCAAGTGATACATAAAAATGCAACTTGGAAATTTCTGTAGTAGGTGCCACTGATGATAAAGCATATTTCTAGTGCGAGATTTACAATTTTGGATCAGGTCAGCTACTGTTTAAAACCACTCCTGCTGTCTGTAACCCCAAATGACCAATGGGCTGGGCAGTAATTACTGTATAATGACATTAGATTAACATTTAGAAAATAAAACTAAAATGATCTTTGCTATTCTTTTCTTCAGAGCCCAATATCTGCATTTGATTTCTGTCACCATCTCTTGAAACCTACAGCAGTTTTCTTTTAAGTTGTGTGTGTATGTTTTTTCCATTCTCTTCTTTATATATATCTATATATCTATATATCTATATATCTATATATATATATATATATATATATATATATATATATATACACACACACACACACACACACACACACACACACACACACACAGTGGTTGATCAACTTTTGTGAATTATACAAAACAGTGCACAGTGGTCTCCAACAATAGTTCATTTTGGTGCCCCATAAGCTAACAACCGATTTCCCAATAACCTCCAAGCTGAAATTGCTGAAATGTGCAGGCTTGCTACTTTACTAAACTAGAGCCCCTGTTGTATCAGAAAATGTATACTGCTCTTGGATTGAATAATCACTGTTATCAAGTGGTGAAAGGCAAAATGGCCATCATGGATCTCCCTTTTCCCACAGCCATCACCGTAGTCTGAGGAAATGTGAATCTATTTTACTTAGACTTTGTGACACATCTGACATGATATTCTGAATATTAGTGAACAAATTGCATGGACTTTGACAGGTAGTTAAAACAGTAAGACTTGTAGACTGATATCCCAGCAGGATGATACACCGAGACAAACGCACAGTTGTTAGTGCTATACCAAGGCTGTCAAGAACTGAGACAGACCTTTTCCTGATCTTTATAGGCAGCACTACAAAAAAGCTGGAGAAAAAAAGGTTTGGCTTTCTAAAGATAACACAAATATATGTAATAAACAGGAAGTAATAGAGCATGATCAGCTTTGCCAAGACCGCAGGAAGATTCTAAATCATGACAGTTAATATTCACTGTAAAAATGCATCTCTGAAGCAAAACCTGGAAGAGAAAAAGCCCATGTGAAACAACAATAAATGGTGAAAATAATCTAGATGTAATTATTTCAGATGATACAAAACAAAGCAGATAATGGCTATGATCACATCTGCGCAATGAGAAAAAGGACACAGATGTAATTAAAACAAAGCAAGCAGCGAGTGCGTGGGAGGGGGGCTGAGAGAGATAGAGAAGCAGTGAAATATTGTGGTACAATGGTATGCACTAGAACAGAAATCACAAGAGGAAAAGCATAATATCTGACTGTACAATATGAAACTTTTTCATTACTTCACTTCCTTCTACAACATCAAATACAAATGCTTTAATAATCACCTGTAATGACATATGGGGCACTCCACTTGTCATCATACTTTCATTTGACTGGATGCTATTTACAAGGACTCTCTGCTTTCTATTACCATGCTGTTCTTTTCCCCAGTTTTACAACCTTAGCACAAATTACTAGTCTTCCATATTTGTTCAGTGGCGTATTCTTGTAATTCACCTAAACAGCTTATCCCATAACAGAATGGATCTCTTATTTTAACAATCTTCCCTCACCCATACCTGTTTGCATCTTCTCCATTTATGAGCATCTAATTTTCTGTATCTATCTTTCTGGAAAACCTGAAGCATGGCTGACTTTAGAAAACTGCATTACAAAATGTCAGAAAGAAATATTACAATGTGCAGTTCCTTTGCTGTGCATTAATAGTTATAAATGGTTACTCTGTGACACACGCTAATGTTACTCTCGTAACGATTATTTAAATAAACACTTTCTCATGCAGCTGTAACAAAACAACACATCTAGCACTAAGGCAGCAATCACACCAGTAGTTAGTATGTGAAACCGATGTTCGTGGAGCATTCCAGAAATACTACTTTACATAAGATATCAATTCTGGGGAAATATGGAATGTGATGTTAGGCAAAACCAACTTCTTAACTTACCCCTAAAAAGTTTCTCTGAAAAGCCAGCCCTAAAAGATTTGATTACAAACTTGTCTTCACTATAAAATGTCTGATTGAGTAACTTGATAGTACAGTAATGTGACCTGTGCTAACCTTCTACTTCCTACAAATGCAGTAACTGCTTGAAGGGTGACTTGCTACTATTCTCACAAGAATGAACCTCAGAGCACCTGGAAGTCCACATCAATAATGCACAAGCCTTTTTTTGTGCACATAAAGGCACTCTTTGACTTCTGTTCTGTGTGTTCTGCCTAGAGTTTAGAATGATACCTGGCTTTTAATTAAGTGCAAGCATTAATATGACTATTTGGCTATTAAAATAAAATATGCAATTTTAAGCTTAGTATTGCTGCAAGCAAATTCAGTGATCCTCAGGGAAAAGGGTATCTTTTAATATGGTATAATTCTGAGTATTTCAGAGTTTGAATGTCACTACAGCACAATAGTGAAGGGATACAGGACTATGCAGGTCAAATTATGCATTACTTATTGCTGTCAGTAAGTCATAGAGGAGTTGATAAATGAAATTTGGGATAATGAATCCCAGGGACTATTGCTACTTTGTTGCAAGAAAAAGTGAATTAATTTTGATCAGCTTGTCTAAAGTATAATTACTGAAGTGTAGGAAAGGTGAGACATGTCTTCATGATTTTATCATCTCTGCTGCCTGCTCTCCATTACTACTTCCAGGAGTTTTCTGCAACTTAATTCTACTATGACCCTACATGCCTTTTAACCTTGTTAGAGGTGACAGCTAACTGCATCTGTAAAACTATACAACTGTAAACTAAACCATGCTGACCACAGAACAGAAAGGCAGACCTTTACCATAAATACAGAAAAGTTTGCAAATTACATAATGTTTCCCATTGTTTTTATAAAGCTTTAACAGTTGCATGTAAAGTCTGACATATGAAATAAAAATGTTGCTCGTCTGCAAAATGGATTGCATGTTTGAACAGGACAGCTATCTACTTTAATTAGACAGATGCTTGTCCGTTAAACATTGCCTTCTTACAGGAAATTATATACCACTAGAAAAGCTATTCAATGCAGAAGTACCAGACATTTCTGGAGTACTGAACACAGCAGGTAAAATCTGATATGAAATTTAAGTTGTTTTCGAATTACGTCATTTCATTTCAGAACTGTTATCAGCTTAGTAGTTATTTTACTATAATTTGCTGTAATGGCTTTTTTATGGACATTATATGCCCACAAACAAGCTTGCTTTGTCCTCCCAAGAGTGTTGTAATATATGGCAATTACTGCTGTCTCTGTCTTTTAAGAACTGTAAAATGAATACATATGTTCAAATTATAATGACTTTAGGTAAAAGAGAACAATACATACATATTTCCCTATTACTTGTAAGTGGAGACATAACTGTGTGAATGCTTGCCTTATAAAATCAGAGGGTTTGGTAATACAGTGTGATGACCCAGTGACAGGTCTTGCATTTGAAATTCATGCTTTTATGACTGGCAAGCACTTAAAATGTTGCAGCATAATGGAGTAAAAACATTTCTTAACAATCAGAACCAGTGAAGTATGTTATCTATACATGCATTTATTCCCACATATCCTTAAAAACACAGTGTGCAAGTATTTAAACCAGGAGGTCCTAAACATGTTTGTGCATCTCTGGGGGCAGAGGAGGAGACTGGATATATTTAAAGCTTAGGAAATAGATTTTAATAAGCAATTGTGATATCTATGCTGCACAAGTTGAAAAGTAGATATTGAAATCAAATACTATCTTTAAATTTAGGAACAAATAAAAAAAATTATAAACTGAAGACTGAAATGCAGAACAAGAATTCCAACCTGCCTAAAAAAGCAACATTTCTGTCTTATATAGCACATTCTTATGTTTCTAATTGCCATCTCTGCCAGATCATATACTGTTTAGCTTGAAAAACAGAAAAAAATATCTTCCTCTCCACAACACATTGGGCCAAATAAGATTCCCAATAAAAGATATGAATTGGAAATTAAAATACTTTTTATATGACCTCGTAAGATTTCTGTCTACTCTTTAATGACTAAAGTTAAAGAAAATCTTTAATCAGCTAGTCCTCACCCACTCTATCCTGTATCACCCTGAAAACTGTCCTTCCCTTAGCAACTTAGTCGTCCCTTACTCCAATAGTAGATCTTCAAAGTCATCCAACAAACTACTTCTGAAAGTAAGCCTAACAACTGCTATGGCGATTCCCTGTACTCATACATAATATCCAAAATTTGGAATGACATAACACAAACTATACTTAACACCAGCAACACAACCACTAAACATCTGCTGAGGGAACATCTTACTAATTCCTGGCTTTGCACTTGCATTAACCTGGCTTACCAGACCATTAGGAACCTTCCTTCTTTCTATTCATATTCTCTCACTTCCCTAAATGCCTCCACACTTACCTCTAGTTACCTTTTTTTCTATATTCTCACTCACTTCAAGCTCCCATTTTTATTGTATTCCTCTGATTGCCTCTACGTTTTTTCTCTTTAAAGTTTTTGCCTCGTCTCAATTACTACAGTATGTTCATGTTTTATTTTGTAAGTTTGTTATAGAACTGTACTCTATCAACCTATATTCTATACGTGTAATTTTAAGCTGTTTGAATAATTACTAGTGTAAAGTATACTGCATTATTAGAATATTGTACACTGTGGAGCTTTTCTCCCCGGGCCTCCACTGAAAATGGGCTTTTTTGGTTCATTTGGACATTCCCCATAAACAAATGGAAATAAATAAACATCATCTGTCAACAGATCTATTTCTATTACAAATGAAGTTCTAAAGGTAGTCTTAGACTCCACACAGACAAAAGAAGTCAAACAAACAGTTAAATGCAAACTCACATGTGTGTGTCACCCCTTAACCAAGAAAAGGAGCGTGATCGCCAGATGTAGTGGAATGGGTACAAGAAAAAGACATGAAAATGCTGTTACAGCACCTTTTGATTCTTCAGAGGGAGATACTGATGGTTTGTGTCTTTCGGCTTTTCCCGGTTAGGGGTCGCCACAGCGGAACTCCGGGTCCGCTAATGATTGGCAGTAGATTTTTACGTACTGGCTTGCTGGGCCTAACGCACAACCTTCAACGAAGGAACGCCCATTCACGCATGTCGCTACACAGAAGACGCTCTGAGAATCCAACGGGCAATGTCTAACTGTAAGGTGACAACGCTACCACAGCACCACCAAAGCAGTAGATGGAGATACTGAAAAGTACAAAATTTACTTTGCATTTTAGCACGAGACTGCAGCAGCCTTTTTCTATAAAATGGGTCTGGCTAGGAGATAAAAACAGGTCCATAGATGAAACCGCATACCTAGCTAATAATCAGACAATAGACAGATAAACAGATAAATAAATAAGTAACACTGTAAATGGTATGTGGAACAGCTTTCATACAAATGTTTCAACTGTCTTGTTTCTAGGAGACTTGTGACTGATAAATTATGCAGCTGTGTATGGCAGTACACAATTTTATAGGGAGCCTGGTGAAAGATCATGCCCACAAAGCAGAACACAATGTCAGCAGTGAATGGTCATGCAAATCTCAGGAAGAACATCAGAAATGCTGTATATGGGGTT
Organism: Protopterus annectens; assembly: GCF_019279795.1. Taxonomy (NCBI): domain Eukaryota; kingdom Metazoa; phylum Chordata; order Ceratodontiformes; family Protopteridae; genus Protopterus; species Protopterus annectens. Next base: position 713,071,996 of record NC_056743.1, read on the forward strand.
ACAACAAATATATCCTTTAAATTTAAATATTTCAGTTAGTTGGTGTCACTAGCGGGGTGCTCTACAGAGATGGTATATCTAAATTCAAGGAATGTCTAACCCCCCCCAAAACAGAAAATGCTAGTTTACTGTGGGAAGTAGACATTTAATGTCTGCCCCCCCCCGCCCCTAACAGAAAATGCTGATTTACTGTGAGTAGACATTTACAGGTTCATTTTGGTGGGCATACCTTTTTCCCTTGCTTTACTGTGCTGAATTATTGCTTGAGGCTTGCTAGAAGGTATTTTCTGTTTACTTATTTGCTGAGTAATAAATCAGTTCAGGGGTTTCAAGAGTCAATGTTTACTTCTTTTGGGGTGGGGGGCAGCTTGAAGTATTACTATAAATCCAGTTTTATATAATGCCATACTTAAAGGCATTTCTTTTTCATATATTTAATAATCCTAAATGAAAACTTTTGCTATTATCCTGACATTACATATTACCCTAGTTGTAATTCTGTAAGGTAAACATGAGTTTCAGAATATGCCACCAGTTCTGTGTGGTCTCAGACCTTCTCAACTGCTATGATTTTTGCCTTTGTTTAAAGCCTGGTTCCTCCTGGATTTAAATATTTTCTTTATAATGTTAGAACAGATTTTGGTACATACATTATTAAATAGCAACTATTGAAAGATTCACTATGGGGTTATAGCATATGAATATTCTAAAAAAAATTAAGTGCTCATTTTCTGGCCCACTGCTTTGATTTTTGAAGGTGATTTCTATGAGCTTTTGACTTTTAATCATCCGAGGCTGAACAGTATGTATGGGGTTTTACATATTACCATGACTGTCTTGCTACACACACATTCATGGTTGTAACGTTAAAACTTGAGAAGCTTTGCTGTATTTAATGCTTCACAAATTCTGTAAAGGTAATAAAAACTATTCCAAGTACTTTATGAGCATATTATTCTGGTAGATATAGCACGATGATTCCTCAACTCCATCCTACAGCAGCAGATACTTTTAGCACTGTTCCTCTACTGAAATAATTATGGTTATGCCTCATTGAATTATTTTGTGTCCCACAGTCTAAGAACAGTTTTCCCAGACTAGCCCACTGACTAGTTGAGGAAACATTTACCCCTTGCTTCTGTCATTCATAAACCACATTATTCCATCTCATTTGTATCCTACATCTCAGTCTACTGTACTGCCAACTTTATAGTACCCATGTCTCCACTGTGCCGTCTTTAAAAATGTACCCGAGCAATACTGAATGAATTTCTTTCATTTTCCTCTCTACAGAGAAACGTCTTCTACCAACACTCTGTAATCATCCTGTGTTCCATCAAGGTACAGCCTCCAAACTTGGATATCACCTTTCAGCTGCACCATAACACTGCCATATACAAACACAAATATCTGGTGCAACTCTAGAGGAGGTATAATCTACCCAGCATTTTTTTTTATTCTGACAGATGCCCTTGTAAAAATCACTAAATGGATGAGCCCAGGTTTTCAACAAAAGAAATGTACACAAAGGCAAAACTGGTCAGAATATACTCAAAAGTAAAATAACCAGAAGCAGTCTAACACAGTAACACAACAACAACAAAATATGCTATTGATGATTTTGTCAAATAAGGGATTCTGATGCATGTCACTGTGCTATGCTTTTTATTGAAACCAGGATAACTATGATTTTCAGGTCCAATATTCCAATGGTATCCTGTTTTGTAGGAGTTTATTTACTAATGGTATTGCCTTCCAGTGTGCACTGCTCTGAACTTCTTCTCAATGAGTTCACGCTACCCATTAGTATCCCATACTTTAGCCCTTCCAATTATTTTTCCGAATGTTGCACCTCATCTGTGATGACCATCTCAGATTTTGACTTTTATAGAATTGCATTCAACGTATTTATCAGGCAAAGTCTCTGGAATGAAACCGAACCAGCTTCCTGTGTAGCAGCTAGTATTGCTGCCTCTCATAACTTGTCTGTTCAGTCTTGGCTGGGAGGGAGGACTTTTATGGGGCAACTGCATGATGTTCCTGGCTAAGTGAGTGTTTTCACAGGTAATCTGGTTTCCACCAATCTTAAAGACATGCTGTAGGTGAACTGATGATCCTTAAACTGTCCATTAATGTAGAGTGTGAGTGTGGGAGTGCGTGTGTGTACCCTGGGATAAACCAGTGTCTCTGCTGGGATCCATGCTTGTGTTCATTAAATGCCAGGATGGGTTGCAGCCTGTTGTAACCTTCAAACTGATATGCAAATAATATGAATGAAAGACTTCTCTGGCCACTTTCTACAACCTGTACCCCGTATTTTCTCTAGATTAACCACTGCCTTGAACACTAACCATATTATTACCAATCCCATTATGTTATCACTAATTTTATTATTTTGAGCAAAGGCATAGGTAAAATGCCTTTCTCAAATCTTATTGTAGTATGTTCATCTTCTCCTCTTATTGCAGTCTTAGTCATAAGAAAAATGAAATCTCATCACACTGAGGTGATCTCTCTTTTTGGGAAAATACTCTTCTCAACTGTGTTAAACCATCAGCATTCAAACACTACTACTAGCAATGTCCTTAGGACTTATTCTTCATTTTACCTAGCATGGGCTCCCAACCCCAGTACAAGGTACTAATCTTTGTTCTTTATGTGCTATTCAGACTATCCTCTATATCAAAGAACAGAATAATCACACTTATTAATTATTCTTTTCCTGATGTTTCCATTTTACTTGTTTTATTAGGTTTACATTAAAAAATACTATCACCTGTAACGTCAGATGACAGTTATAAATAAGAAACCAAACAACCAAGCAGTATTCACGACGAATGACACCAAGCCACAAAATTAAGCACATTTATTGCAAAAACACAAAAACACTTGTAATTCCTTTATCATTTGGTTTTAGTGACTTTTTGGCAGTATTATCCATTTCTTCATTTTTTCTTATAAATAAGAAACACATTATCAGCACATCCAGGCACCTGTACAAAGAGATACACTAACATCTGATGCAAAATTAAATGAAACTGTATAGTTATTGTGGCTTATAGTAAAAATACACTGAGCTGATTGTGAATGATGTTACCTACACTGATGCCCAACGCTGAGAGTAAGAACACTTTAATTCCAAAAACAGATGAAAACAGGTAAGCTCTTTCATGATTACTCGCTTCTTTAGACCTTAAACAGTATGAGAAAACAGACCATTAAATATAAAAAGCTTCCAATTAATTAAAAACAATTAAAAGTGCTAGGTGTTAACATTATTCAGTGTACTAAGCCTCTCTTCTTTAGGAGAGGCTTTAAAGCAACAGTACTATTCTAACCAGGTGGTACATGTGCTTTAAAGTTGACAATCCATTTTAACGCAGCAAGTTCAGTCTCATTGCTCAAATCCCCTTCCCTTAAACTTTCATTGAATTTCTGTAGTACTAAGAACTTAAAGCTGTGACTCATACCAGCTTCAGATACGTTTCACTAATGCATTTGTTAGTTTATTATTTCATATATCACTCTGATGCTGCAGAATCCTGTCCTTAAACATACGATTTGTCTTCCCTATATAATATGAATCACATACATTACACTGAGCCATATAGACCAGATTTTTCATACAACAGTTTGCATAAAAGGACAGATGCATAGGTTCCATGCTTAATGGATGCATAATCAAGTGTGTAGACCATATATAACTGCATGCCTTACAGGACCGGCATGCATGAGTGCCCTTACCCTGAGAGATGAGGTGTCTATATGGTTCAGTGTGCTTATAACAGAGTCGCTGTTTTAAGTTCTTGGTATTTTTAAAACAAAACTTAGGAAGTGGTTCTATATGTTCACTAATAGAGGAATCAGTTATCAGGATGGACCATTTTTTCTTTATGACTTCACACACTTTGTTAACCTCTGCTGAATAGGTCAAACAAACCCTATTTATACCCTTGGTGCTGTTAGCCTCTGTGTCCCTCACTATACTTGAGGAGTTGTCAGAAAAGTAGGGTTTTACTTAAACACCAGCTGATGTATTCAGTTCTCTAACCTCCTTATCTATCTCACTGCCCTTTATAGCCCCTCTTCAATAGATCTGCATTTAGCATCCTTAAAGCTTGCTCTAAAGAGTCAGCATTAGTATGCAATCTCATGCACCTAAGAACCTGATTTTTAACCACGTTCCTAGTAATGTGAGATGGATGCATACTAGGACGATGTAAGATGTTATTTTTCCGGCATGGTTTCCTGTACATTTCAGTGGACATATTACCTAATGTATCTTTGCTCATAGTAATGTCTAAAAAATCAATTATGTCAGCACAGTAACGTAGGGAAAAAGACAAATAATTAGTTAAAGTCTCTAACATGTTCACAAAGTCTTGAACTTCATCCATAGTACCATCCCAAACAAAAAAGATGTCATCCACAAATCACTTGTAAAACATAACTTGCTTTATATAGATCTTTGCTGGACACTTTCTAGCTCCCAATTGGCCAAAACTAAGTTTGCATACATGTTGGCACACGCTGTGCCCATTGCTACCCCTACAACTTGTAGAAAGTATTCTGACTCAAAGAGAAACAAATTATTCTCAAAGATCAGGTCTAGCAGGGCACAGATCATGCTAACCTTAGAGTTAGAGAAGCCACCTTCTTTAATCAAGAATTGCCTAACCCACTCATTCCCATCCTCATTGTGTATCACAGTAAACAGCGACTTCACATCCAGAGTAACAAACAACATTCTTTTGATCTCATTACTAGATGTACCCCTAGCCCAGTTGTATAAATCCTCCAGAAACTGTTTACTGTCTCTCAAAACTGTATCAACTTTGTCCAATATGCCTCTCAGTTGTTTGTTGACATATATCAACAGTGGCTCAGTGAGCATCCTCTTCCTGAAGCTATGAGGCGATAGGGAGGATCCTTGGTGTCTTTGTGCACTTTCGGCAACCCATAGATCTGTGGTATAGTGGAGCGCTCTACAAAAAAATAAGTGTAGAGGGAATAGTCTATCTGCTCTGTCATTAATAAATCATATAAAAAGAAATTCAGCCTGTTAATTATGCCATTAACTTGAAATTTCTGCAATAACACATACACTGTATTGTCATACAACATATCATGCATTTTGTCCAGATAGACTTATCCAACATTAACATATACATAGATCTAACAAACCAAATATATTTATAGTTGCATAAGTGGAATAGAAAAGTGAAAACACTGTTAATGTGGGAGGAGTAGAAGTGGTGACAATATGGCTAGAAGCAGTTAGGTTGGAAAAGCTAAGAGAAACCAGAAGAATGAAAAAGGGGGTGAGATTATACATGTAGTGGTTTAGAACAATAATGGTGTGGCAATCTGAATCACAGTTTATTATAAGTGAGTTAATTGTGTTGATCAGGTGTATGGAAGGTAAAAGTATTAATAGCTGGAACATTATGCGGCATGTCATTTAGATGTACAGTTACATTTGAGCTGTTTTTGTTAAATATTTTTGACCTGTGAACTCACCATGGAGTACTTTGTGGGATCACATAAATCAGGAGGAAGTGACTGCCATAGCTTTAGGGCCAGGTCAGTACAGAGAAACAATGACTATTAGACTGCTGTTTGTAAGAAAGGGTTTGTAGGGGAGGGCCAGATTTGATTGGTTACTTAGGTTATAGCCACAAAAATGGAAGGTACTGAGGAAAACTAATAATCCAAAATAAGTACCCGGTACACAAGTTATTGACAAAACGTGGATTTTTAATGTACTACGTATTGAACTTGTGCTGCCTAGCCGTTTTTTGCCATTAAATCCTTGCACTGACGCTGTGTACCGGGTACTTATTTTGGATTACTTAGGTTATAGGTTTGAATAGCAGTAGAAAGGTTGGAACAGAAAGTGTAAGAAGTGTCAAATTTAAATATTTTGAAGAGTAAGTAACCAAGAAGATGATTTGATCTGGCATTTTCTGGAAACCAGTTAATGCTTGAAAGAGTAAGGCAGTGGTAGTCATTCAATGGTGAGTTAATTATGAATCTGCATAATTTATTGGGAGGAGTTTGAAGTCTGGCAGTGGTTTTGACAGAGGCTGATAAAAATGAGGGGAGACCATACTCAAAACGGCAAGGATGGTACCTGTTCTTATAGCAGCCTTTACTGATTGTGGGGGAACTGAGATAAGTTACTTGTGATGTATCGGTAGTTTTAATTATTTATTTTACTCAAAATATCTGTGGTATCAGTGAGGTCTGTTATTTGTATACAACTGATACAATGATTTGGGAAAAAGAAGAAATGTATTCACTTTGTATAGTTACCTTATACAAAACAAGGAAATTTAACAAAAAAAGAAAATTATATTTGTTAGAGGTAGAAAGAAAACATTAAATATAATCAGCAGCATACAGTTCATGAATGTATATTATTCTATGAACTGAATTTTAATGTTGGACATTTTTGTGCAATGACAATTTTATATTAACCAAGCATTTTTATACTATTTCAATGTCTCTATTCTTAACTGTACAGCTTCTGAAAAGTTTCTATTTCACCGATGTTTTTTAGCAGTTGAAAGAAAGTCAATAACAAAAAGTAGAAAAACATCCATGTCTACTACTTTTTTACTGAATTTGTATATTTACTGCCCTTGGTTTATGATAAAGAAATTAAAACGGTTATACTAAGATTGAGGCATGATTGTATTATATACCAATATATAAATCTCATGAAAATTAGCAACTTTATAATATAACACAGTGTCAACCACAGATTAAAAATTTAAACATTGATGAATTGAAGGAAACTGTATATAGTAATACCAGTAGGAAATGTTTTCAATGTTTATGATACTTTTCTAATTGTAAAAACCTCATTTATAAAGAAACATCAAATATGGCTCAATGTTAAATAATGTCTTACTTTTATCTTATATTAAATTTTAATTAAAAAAATAGTTTGAAAAAATTCCCATTTGCTTTTAATTGTATTGTCCTGATTCTTGAGAAATCACTCCCCTACATGATTTAATGCCAACCATGCAATTATGTAAGGCTTTGCAGAAATAGAGAAGGGGTAATCATTTATTTATTATTTTTAGTTTATTTGGGAATGTGACTTTTAGATTCTTTTTCCATTTTGTGTTCTTTATTAATTATAGTTTTGAATTAATTTGTACTGTTACTTTGTGCAAGTGTGGTATATGTTGAGAGAGGCATAAGCTATTCAATAAGGGTGGAAGTAAAATATAACAGCAAAGTTACAAACACTATCATGTGATACCTAGCTAAAGAGAGGATGAGAACTGTATGAACTTTGTGTGGAGATAATGGAATGGTGAACATAGGTGTGGGAAGGAGCAAACCATAAGATATGTGCAAGCAAATTTTCTAACTAAAGGCATAATTTTAAAAGCTTATAGAAACAGTAATGGAAATTGTAGTGCTCACTCTGGTGAAGACACAATTAAAATCATTTGCATAAGGGGCAAGTGAAAAGTACTGGTGTGAGTAGGGTTATGAGAAGGCAAAGAAAGATTCTGATCACAGAAATGAAATTATAAGAAAACAGAAGAGAACATACTGTAAGGCAAGGAGAGATGAAATTAGGTAAGAGCAGAAAGGGTAAATTAACAATGAGTATTAGTAAGCAAGCAGATGAAAAAATCTGAAGAGAGTATATGAGAATAAACAAACATAAGAGTAGCTTTTGATAATTCTGCAAGGAATTTAAAGAGGGTGAGCCTAAAAACTGTGATTCTTTGGCAATAGATAGGACAATACCAGAGTACTGGTGGTAGGCGGAAGGAAGAATGGCTGCTCAGGTAACTGTTACTGTTCAAATTATTTACTATATGATTCACAGGAGACTGAAAGCAGTACAGGAGCTTCTAGAGATGGAAGGCCTAAAAAAGTAAGACCATGCATGGCTAATGCTGAATCAGCAAATGGCATTCATTTGGGAGACAACTAATAGAGATGAATGCGAAAGCACAGCCTTTACTTTCTGCGCTACGTTTACTATTACAGGTGGTAAGTACAGAGCTTATGAGCTGAGCTAGAAATGACTCCAAACCTACTCAAGGTTGTTCCTCTTCTATTTGCAGCTAGTGAAGAAAAGGACAGAATGAAACACCTTAAGCATATGTTTGAGATATAACGTGAATACAATTCACAAGGATTTGTAGTGATTGTTGTTTTGGAACATAGCTGATGGTCTAAGATTATGTGATGGAAACCACCTACACCTTACCATAATAAACAGGAGGAAAGTGTGAAAGATGCATTCCATTTTATTTCTTCCTTAGCCTGTATTACACAGTTGTGACTTCAAAGTAAAGTATGAAGAGGAATAGAAACACAAATAAATGAGCTAAGATAAATTAAATGACTAAATGTGGAAAGGAAAGATGGCCAATTTGATGATTCTATGCAATTCAGGACTAGGCAGTGCATTATTTGATTACAGGGGAATTGTGGGTGGAGGCTGTAAAATTGCTGCTCTAACAGCAGCATGCAGTACAGGACAAGGGCAAGGAGGTACTGTCACCTGCTATAAGAATGCTAATGGATGAAAAGGAATGTATGATGCATGTGTAGGACTGTCGACAGGAGTTATATAGCAATGGAAATCTGAGGATAAGCAGTAGAACAATGGACATATGAAAGTGTTGCTTTTAAACATATTTATTAAATTATCAACAGACACATAGGCACACTCACAACAATAGAAAAGGAAGCAAACTACACTAACATTTGTCATATTCACACATTATACATAATTTGCATGTTTTCCTTCCCACCAAAAAATATTCACTCCCACATTTCATAAACTGTTCAACTCCTAGCCTCATGAAAACCACTCAGTGTGCATTGTTCACACAAACTCATCCCACCTCAGTGCTATTTCAGCTGGCCTAGACTCGGATCTTCACCTTCCAGCAACTACTTCCTGGGCTTCCAACAGCACCAAACCCAACACCACCTCACCACATTCAGGCAACTCAAACCCTGTGCCTCAACTGAAAAGAATCATCTCCTCAGCCACAGCCATCCACTCCCCCAAATGCCCCTGCTAAAACACTCCACAGTGAACCCTTACGATCTACCGACTGACCCCACTCCAAGAAAATGTGTTATCAGCCAACTTCCTTCCCTCTTCTACACCTACCATTCACCTGAGAAAATATTCTCAGAAGTCTGCCTGGGGGACAAAACACCCATGCAAACAACTCCAAGCAAAAATCCCAAACTGTTGCATGTCTGGAATCCTCGTACTGCACCTTGCAAACAATCCTTCAAGCCCCCCCCCCCAATACCCTCAGACCTCCCTTAACTGACTCATACAGCCACCGTGCAGCATCTTACATGTCCTACCAACTCTCTCTCATTCAACAGTAGCCTCCATTCCAGACTTGACCAAAAACTCCATCAGAGCCAGTTCCCAATGCAGCACTGCCCTCTACCACCATTTCATGGCAGGGTAGGCAGTCTCCAATCCGAAGTCCAATCCTCTTATCAGACCCACCAATATCTGCCATCACTCCATCTATAGCTATACATCTCAACACCTCTACTCACCAGTGATTCCTCTTCAGCAAACTCCATCTCTATGCCTACCTTGTATACCCTCTATTTACAATCATCTCCAGTGGCAAAATCTCTCCACTCTATTCTTGTGCCTTACCAGTACCCACAATGCCTCCTAGAACTCCATGAATACAACATTCTGTATGCCTGTTGTGACTCTCCATAGAGATCATACAAAATGCTCACTACCTCCCCACCTCTTGAACTTCCATCATCCACCCCTCCAACCTACAATCGTCTGCTTCTGTCTCATACATAATTCCTACTGCACTGTCTCAAAGCATCCACTCAAATCAGGTAATTCCTAAACCACCTTGTTCCATTGGAACGACTAATCCTTCCACCCAACTTCCTCCTTCCTCATATGCCAAACAAGCACCCCCCCACCAATCCACATCAATTATTGTCCAAATCCCTACTCTGGTTGATAAAAAAAATGCTTAACATGTATACAAAACCAAATGGAACAAAAACATCTTCATTGCCCGTATCCCCCTCTCCACATCCATAATCAAGAGTTTATGGTTTCTCAGTTCTTGAATTACCTTATTGTATTATCTTTTATTTGGTCACTTTCCACATATCATTAACTAAAATAATATAATCCTTTTAATCCGTACAACTAAATAATTCATCATATTGTAATAACAAGTTTGGGTATTGCTGAAACAGTTCATGTGTGGCTACCTAGTTTACAACTATAGCTTTTGTTTTATCTTAATGAATTTTATTATTTCCTGAAAAGACATGACATGTCCTAACACATTTCACAATACCAAAAACAAGCTCATAATTTTACAGATGCGCAGAACCTACCATTTCTTTGCCTTTCATCATTTTGACTTATTTTTTCAGCCTTATTTGCTTAAAATATCTACAACTTAAACCAAGGGCATTAATTTAGACCACTACCCATCTAAGAACATGAGGAAATATCTATTTTCTTCTACCTATATCGATACACTTTTACCCAAGATCACATTATATTAAATTTAACTTGCTTCTGAGCAACCTTTCTTATTTTGTTACTGTGTAAAACCTGTACATCTTACAGCTACAAAAATACTTGCTTGCTTTAACATCTTATATAGCAGTCACTGACAATACTCTCCACCTCACATTTAAAATACCCATCTGGACACTATGCAAAGCTGCTTTACAATAAAACAAGCAATTTGCATTATTTATACAAATATTAATGAGAACAAAACATGTTTTACTTACTGCTTACTTCTTCATATCCTTTAGTGTACCTCAAAAACAGAATGACAAAGTGGACTATAATATGCTTTATATTTCACCCAGAACTTTAACAAAGTCAAAAATGTCAGTCTTTCTCAACCATTTTTTCTTGCAATTCCATATTTCACATATGTCTTCCTATATACAATGGGATTGATGTTTTACAGTCTGTTTATTCACTAATTTCAGTGTATGGGTCTACCTGATCATTTCCATCTTGCAATACTAGGCCAAGTCCAAGATATTACTGAATCTTCTAGTAATTTTTGTGCTTTTTGAGGTCTCAAGCATTTTCCTTTGCAACTATGGACAAGATTTAACTTGAATTATCTTTCTATGGGTCCCTTTTCTTGCTGCTGGCTTCCTTTTTGCCATGTAAACATTTTATTTCCTCCTTAACCTGTTCTTCATCAAAAATATCTTTAACCCACCAGGAAAAAAGTCCTGAAGAAAGCTGGATACAGTAGCTTACATTTCACACTAGTCTGTCAACATTCCTGGATTGCTGGGCTAAACTTTTTCTCTTCTGCATGGTACAAATTAAATATTTTTTTCAACATTCTGATATCTCCAGTTTAAATACTTTTACTTTCTGCCAAAGTTTTTCATGATCAGCTCTTTCTGTAGGTATGATTGCATCTTTACTATGGCTGCTTACTTGCAGCAAGACTTGGAGCATATGTGTTGTGCACTTTCAGTCAGAAATTCCTAACATGGATCACCAGATGCAGTTACTTATTTGTATTTTCATAAATTAATGTAGTCTGATCCTCTAGCAGAGCAAAAAGGTTTTCTCTGCTTGTACTGTCTTATAACTATTTTTTGAAATAGCTCATCTGGAAAAGCCTCATACTCAGATAGCCATTTTTTCATTCCAACCTCTGATTATAGGTTCATAGGTTGGTACTAGGCTATCGGCCATGGGGCCTATACAAGCCTAGCCATAACAATTCCCTGACTATTTCTTCCCACAATATTTACTTCCCTGTCTTTGTAGTTTTATCAGTTCACCTGAATAGTTAAAGCTTCTAATTTTTTTTAAACCTTTTGTTATCAGAGTTTTTTATATGAACAATCTGTGACTGAATTTATTTTTTCCTGTAAATTACCAAAAATCATCTCCTGTACCAAAGTGAGACCTGAACCACTTTTTGATGGACAACTACAGGATTTTTCCTGTGTCAACACTGAAATCAGAACTGTTTTTTTTTTTTTTTTGGACAACTGCAGTATTATTCAATTATAATGTATGAATATCTCTCAGTTTCCCCAAATGTATTCTTTGCTGGCATCCAGGTAGTGTAATTAATAGCCAGTGACTGAGTTTTACATAAACTGACATTTGCAATGGTCCCTTTTTATTAGTTTATGTTTTATACTGGAAAATCTGAAATTAACCATTTGATCAGTATGCAACCTTCATGAAAGTCCTCAACAGATATAAATATTGAGCTTACGTTTGAAAGTAAGGTTTTATATCTATGATATTTTGTGATAGTATACTGTTGAAGGCTGTTAATAATAAATTAATGAAAATAACTTTGTGTATATCCGAGTGAGTATGTTCCTTTAACAGCTATTCTAGTCTATGGTCATGTGCATATAAGTGCTAAGCACGTGCAAGCAAGAGTGCCATTTTGTAGTGAGCAGCCGAGGTGTAAGCATGTGTGTGTGTGTGTGTGTGTGTGTGTGTGTGGTAGCAGTCAGTCAGTTAGTTTTAGTTTAGGTTTAATGTTACCATTCTCCATCTTGATGTATTTGTGTATAATGAACTACTTAAATGAACACCCAGCCTCATCGTCTTATTGAATATACACAGGACGAGTGACATGGTGTCAGAATGGGATCTAGAATAAAACTTCAAGACCATGAGGCAAGCATTTACAGTTGGGAGGAATAAAGAAGAGTGAATCATCCCTGCTGAAATGACTTGCAAACAGGTCAGAAAGATAAATTCTGATACTAAAACTCACTTAAATGATGTTTTACTCAATGGATATAAAACTAAGCATTAAAACCATTCAAAATGACTTTATAATTAAACAAAATGTCTGAAATTATGATATATTGATAAAAATAGTCAAAGTGCTTGAAATAACTTCCAAATTGCATAAAATGTATAAAAAAGAGAAAATGACCATATTTTTTCACAATGTGCTTCTTTTTTGTATTAACTAAAGCTGAGATATCGGCAGTGTGCAAAGTGTTCACATGTTTGTGCAGTATTACACTACAGTTATTTTTCACAGAAAACAGTAATTTCAAAGAATTTATGGTACAGTTGAATATTTCTTCAAGTACCTGGGTCTGTGTCTGCTCCACTTGCATTTGATAATAATGTGGCTGAAATCTGGGGAGTGTTTGAGCAAGAGTATATTTTCATACAGGCTGCTTTTTCTGACAAAGATGTACATACAAAGGTATTTATTTTGCTTAATTTAGCTGGTTCAGAAGCTATTGAAAGGGAGCATTCCTTTGTATATGCCGCAGCTGTGTATGCAAGCGAGGATTAACTGCCATATTGTGGTACTGGCTGAAACCTAGGAAGGCCCTGAGTGCTTAACACACAAATTTAGAGAAATGTGTAACCCCCAGATGAAGATTACAATAGAAAGGCACATATACTACACAAGGGATCAAAAGCTTGATGAAACATTTGCAGCATATATAACTGACATGAGAAACAAGGTAAAATGTGCAGATTTGGTGATTTGAGGAATGAGTTGATAAAAGACAGGCTTGTGTGGTATTAAAGATGATGCAATGAGAAATATTTTGCTTCAAGACAGTGATTTAACTTTGAATAGGCCATAGAAATTTGTCAGATATATGAGCTCACAGAAAAGCACATGAATATGCTTACAAATTAGAAAAGCAAGTTTGTGGTGCCTTCCAGGGTTAATGTTGATAGTATGCAGCACAAGGTTAAAAGACTGAGGCCTAAGGGCATGGTTGCTTCAGTGATGCCCAGAGCTTTTCTAACAAATTCGAGGACAGCTCCAGTAAAATCCAAAGCATGCTCAGTGAAGTAGAGGAGTGAGTCAGCAAAACCGAAAGGGCTCATGGTTGCTTCTAACTCTAACACCATCCATAAACCAACAATGCTAGCTGCATTACCAAACTTTATTGTTAATTGTTGTAATTGTGGGGAGACCATGAACCTAAAAGAGAAAATTGCTTAGTTTTTGGTTAGCAGTGCCACACATGTAAAAGGTGGAATCATTTCAAATTTTTTTGTAAATCAAACAAGGCTCATTCTTTTATTAATAGAGAGCATTCAAAGAGGCAAGCTGATCAGCTAGAAAGCTGTGACCCTACTTTTTATGTTGATGGTGTGTATGTGCTTGGTGAAACAGTCAATGCAGTAGATTTGCGGGCAAAGAATGAAGTATTTTGTAGTGTTATGATTACTGGGAGACCTGTAGGGCTCAAAGTTGATACTGGTTCAATGTTATGTCAGCAGAAATATTTGCCAAAGTAAGTGCTGTTGAGAAACTTGAACTGGTAAAGTGTGCAAAGCTTGTTGCTTATGGTGTTAAAGAAATTCAAACCGAAGGATCAGTAGTACTTTCATGTTACTCTGCTGGGAACAGCTCTGACTTGCAATTTTATGTAGTCAAAAGGCATTTGCAGTCATAGGCCTCAGAGACAGTTTGAAAATGGGACTGCTTTTATTAATTGCAGAAGTCCACCATGTAAGCACATATAACAATGAACATTTTGCACAAACTATTTTTAACTGACTGTGCTGACCTTTTTGAAGACAAATTAGGCAAATTCCCAGTTATGTACTCCATGAAGTTAGATCCTGAAGTAAGCCCAGTTTACAGGCCCACAAGGAAAGTTCCAGTAGCCTTGCAGGGCAGAGTCAAAGCTGAGCTAGATAGAATGGTACACCTAGGAGCAATTTGTCCAGCAAAAGAACCAACTGAATGGGTATCCTTCATGGTGGTAGATCATAAGAAAAGATCAGATGATATTAGAATATGTATTGATCCAAGAGACTTAAACAAAGCACTAAAGCAACCTCATCATCCAATGCATACAGTCGAAGAAGTTGCTGCTCTTAGCCCAAATGCCACTGGGTTTTTTTTCTGTTTTAGATGCAATAAGTTCATTTTGGCAAATTTTGCTTGACCAAAAATCTTCAATGCTAACCACTTTCAGTACAAGATTTGGAAGGTACTGATTTTTGAGAATGCCATTTGGGATAAATTCTGCCAGTGAAGTCTTTCAACATGTGATGGAGCAATTTTTTTTCTGGCTATCCATGTGCTGCTATAGTTGATGACATTCTTGTACAGGGCAATAGTGGATTTGAACATGATAGAAACTGCAGGAAAGTTCTGAAAGGTGCTTGTGAGGTGAATCTTAAGCTGAATCTTTAGAAATGCAAATTCAAGCTACAAGAAGTTACGTATGTCAGTCATTTGTTTACCAGTGCAGGATTACGACCAGCTACTTCAAAGCAAACTGCAATTCTTGAGATGCCAGCTCCAGACAATGTCACTTCCTTAAAATGGTTTCTTGGCATGGTCAACTATTCTGGCAAGTTCATTCCAGATTTGAGCATACTTTCAGCACTGCTCAGAGATCTGACAAGCAAAGATGTAACTTGGTCCTGGTCAGAACACCTCCAAAGAACATTCGATGGCCTGAAAAAGAGAATGGTCAGTCCACCCACTTTAAGATATTATGATGTTCACAAACCTGTAACTCTTTCTTGCAATGCTTCAAAATTTGGTCTTGATGCAATCATTCTTCAAGAGAGAAGACAAGCAGCCTATGCATCTAGAACTTTAACCCAAACTGAAATGCAGTGTCCTCAGATAGAAAAAGATATAATAGCAATTGTGTTTGCATGTTCGAAGTTCCATGATTATATTTATGGCTGACCTTTTCAAATTGAGATAGACCAACCCTTGGTCACTATTTTGAAAAAGTCGATGCATATAGCTCCTGCAAGATTGCAATGCATGATGTTGAAATTGCAAAATTACACTTTTCACTTGGTTTACACAAAAGTCAGCCTTCTTTATATTGCTAATACTTTATTCAGCTTGCCCAGAAAAAAAACACTTCACTGAACAGCAGGAAAATGAGAAACCTGATTCTGAAGTCATGGAAGTGAGAAATTTTTCTTCCACAAGTCTTGATTAGCTTGGAACACACACAGCTTCAGATCCAATTCTCCAGAAGCTTAACCACTTTATCAGTCAAGGATGGCTGTCAAAACAATCTTGTTTGCTACCAGATGTGAAGAAGTATTTTCCTTACAGAGATGAGATTTTAATGGAAGATGGTATTATGAAAGGTCCAAAAGTTATTGTTCCAAAATTCTTGCAACACTATTAAAATCTTGCATCGTGGCCACCCAGAAACTGATTCTACCAAAAGAAGGGGGAGAAAACTACTATAGTGGCCTTCTATGTCAAGAGACATTGAGAAAGAACTTTCAGCTTGTTCTGTTTGTAATAGTACTAAAACGCATCAACAAAAAGAACCACTTCAGCAAAGCCAGATTCCTGAACTACCATGATCAACAGTAGATACAGACATTTTCAAATGGAATGGTCAACATTACTTGGTGTTAGTAGACTCTTATTTAAAATGGTTCGAGACTGACCTACTTCCTAATTTGACATCCAATACTGTCATTACTAAGTTGAAGACCCATTTTTCTGTCCATGGCAGTCTGCACAAAGTAATTTCTTTCAATGGGGAACAGTTTACAAGTCAGCAGTTCAAGAGATTTGTTGAAACCTGGGACTTTGTTCATGTTATGAGTAGTCCTGAATACCCACAGCCAAATGGCTTGGCAGAACACACAGTTCAAAGTGCAAAACAGCTGTTGGAAAAGTCTAAATGTGACAATACTAATGTTTTTTCTAAATCTGCTTAATCTCAAAAACATAACTTGCGACAACCTTCTTGGTTCACCTGCTCAGAGGTTAATGTCGAAATAAACTAGAACCACACTGCCAATCAGTAAGAATTTGTTGGTTCCAAGTGCTAAAAACAACAAAGCAGTAAAAGCTCAACTCCTAAAGAAGTGCTTAACCCAAAGTCTTACTATGATAAAACCAGCAAACCTCTGAATCCGTTAAAAGGAGGAGAGGGTGTGAGGATGCAGACAGAAAAAAGATATGACCGAATAGGACTTGTGAAACATGTGAGTGAAGAACTGAGTACGCTGTTGAGCTGCAAGCCATGGAATTCAGATGGAATCAGAAACATTTACTACCAGTGTCTGAGCCAGTATTGCAACATTGTGCTTGTAACAAAGACTAATTCTCAGAGTGATTTGTCCAATGTTCCTGCTCCAGAGAACATTTGATTGCCTGTTCTGTTCCTGAAACTATCCCCAAAAATCCTCAAGAAGAACATTCCAAAGTAACTGTCCCTGTTGCTAATCCCAGCTCTAGTTATTACATTACAAGGTCAGGTCATATACCAAGACCTAATCCTAAATACACAGCAACCTGGGCATGATTGTTGTATGTATATATTTGTATAATTTGCATGCTCATATGATGGTCATTGTTTATTTGCATGACCAACTAGTCAAAAAAGGAGGCTGTAGATCAGAGTCTGTATGTTCCTTTAACAGCTATTCCAGTCTGTGAGCACGTACGTATAAGTACTGAGCACATGCAAGCAACAGTGCCAATTTGTAGTGAGCAGCCGAGGTGTAAGCATGTAGGTGTGTAGTGGTCAGCCAGTTTGTCTATGTTTAATGCTACCATTCTCCATCCTGAAGGGTTTGTGTGTAATAAACTACTTAAATGAACACCTAGTCTCATTGTCTTATTGAATATACACAAGATGAGTGACACTAAGTAGGGGAAACATAATTGTCAATTTTACAAAAGACAGTAGTTGTTCAGCAGTAATATGGCAAATGATTACTTCAGTAGTAAAATTAGGAAATATCATAGGTTCATATCCTAGTACCAACCTATCGGCCCTAGGGCCTATACAAGCCTAGCCATAACAATTCCCTGGCTATTTCTTCCCACAGTATTTACATCCCTGGACTCCTGTCTAGCAGGGCAACTGACATGATCCCTGGGGTGGACTCCTGTCTAGCAGGGCAACTGACATGATCCCTGGGGTGAATTTCCTATCTCCCATCCAATCATCAAGGTTCCTTTTGAAGAGGGCCAAAGAGGCACTCAGCTTAACATGTATGGGCAGTCTATTCCAGAGTCTGGGGAGTCTCTGTGTCAGGAAACTATCCCTCCGGCATGTTTGGTTCATTATGATGACAAGGTTTAGATCCCTGGAGCATGTCTCTGAGGGATTGGGATTTCTTTAAGTGTAGCATGTCCAACAGCTCTAGGTTTGACATGGCCTTGTATGTTAAGCAGAGATCGCCTCTGAGTAGACCATATGTGACAGAGTATAGGTGGAGTTTTTTAGACTGTCAGCATAGGGCATCTGCTTTAGGCCTGTGATTCTTTTAGTGAGGTATTTCTGCGGTCTTTCCAGTTGTTGCAGATGTCTTGAGAGGTACATACCAAATGGGGAGTTGTATTCTATAATGGGTCTAATGAGGGATGAGTACAGTGGGACAATATCATTCCATTCTTAGCTCATAAACTAATATCAAAACTAATAACTGCCTCTCCTGAGTTATTAGAATCAGGAAGCTCTTTCTCACAATGGGACCTCATTTGAACTTGTGATATTTTGAAAAGTTTGTGCCCTAAGTTTCTGCCAGCAACTTCTAATCATATCCTATCAGAAAGAGAAAGCGAGCAAAGTTATGCTAAATTCAAAGGTTATACCTAGCCAATGGAAGTGTTGGTAAATATTTTATAAACAAAGGATAAACACTTTGGTTATACTGTGCCGTATTAGGATGCATTGTAAGAACTTCATATTTGTTGTATGACTTAAATGCTGCATTGCTTTGAATATTTATGTTTCTCAATGTATATACATTATAAGTACAAATCCATCAGTTTAATGTAAGTATATTTTCTTTCTGTGTGTCATTTAGCCAGAGACATGGTTAAAATGCATCTGTGGATTTGAAATCCACAAGAAAGAAAGAAAGAAAAAAAAATCAATAGATGGATAGAGAGACAGAAAGTTAAGATGGTGCTTAGGAAATATAATTACTATAATAATGTTTTAATCAAAGATGTGGGCATAAGAAACAAATGCAAAGGAGAAGATAGAGACCGTGAGAGTTTAAAGGAACTACAACTAAAGTGGAGGCCAATGTTTTTGCTTTTGAGGAATATATATGATCTGGTAGATTTAATGATACTGGACTAAAAGTTAAGCAGTATGGAAACAGTGACCTGTACAAGGTCTACAGGATATGATAAAGGAAAGGTAGAAAGGCATCCAACCAGTATTGTTAATGAATTAGAAGACTGAAGCATTTGAGGGGGTGGGTAAGGAAGGGATGATAACTAGTGGGAACAATAGTGTCATAAATGTGCAAGTGGCTAACAAATAAAGTAAGCTTATCCAAAAGGGCATGGTGGCCTAAAATGGTTAAGGAAACAAGTAAAGGGTAAAAGAAACCTTGAGATGGATAGGAGAACAGAAGAAATTAGACCTAAGATTAGGTTAGCAAGTAAAATTTGGGAGAAGTTAAATAAGCAGTAAAACAGGGAGATGTACATACTATTTTAGTATTTACAAAAGATCAAGCAGATTGAAGAGAGACAGAAAACTGACTTGGGAAATGGAAGAGACAGAGACAGATTTGATTAGCTAGCCATGGCATCAGTCAAGCTACTTCAAAGGATCTGATTTGAATATGTAGCCAATTCAAGGGAACTGTAGAAATCGAGCAGCATGGAATATGGAAGCAGCATTTACCACAGACATCAGAGATTTCAGGCAAGAGATACTTATAGGTTAGTCATCCTTTGCTGGATCACTGGAAAGGATGCAGAAACAGTAGGCTTTCTGCACCGAACTGTTTATTAATACATTTACAAAGCATCAGTTATTGCACTATCACTTTTTTCTGGTACAGGAATCATGTGTTTCACATCTTTAGCTAACTGTCATCTTGAGTTGTATTCAAAAATAACTTCTATTCTCCATGACAGACATGTGAATGCTACACACACAAAAGCTGTTGAAAAGAGTAATTTTAGTTTTGAGTATGCAAACTGGCATATGCTTTGATGTGGGTTACTTAAGCAAAGCTGAGTACAAAATGCAGTTGCATCCAGCAGCTTCTGTATACATCACTGATTATTGTATTTACATTAATTCTGCTTAAGAGAAAAATTCTTGTGTGGCATCCATTAGGCTCCTTTGACACACAAATCCATATAACTTCTTTGAAGCAAATTGTTTAGCTTAGCTTCTGTAATGTGTGCCTCCTGAGAACTACTCACAAATTGTTGCTCTATCTTTCTATTATTTTACTTAGTGTTTACATAGTGTTATACCATTTATATTCCAGGAAACACATCAGTTTCCTTAGAAATGCTCTTACCTAAACCAAAGTCTACTTTTTACTTTTGAATTCACCTTCTTCAAAATATAGGTTTATGCACTTCTTATAAAGATTCATGTTATGAAAATTCCTTAGTTTTCATTCATGAAATCACCAACCAACATATTTTATTATGTTTCCCTTAGAAGCAAGTTTTCTTAATGTCATAAACATTGCAACTTTTGGTCTGAAATAATTATGCCTGTCAGTACCTATTAAACATAAAATATACATTTGAACTGTAAATTAATTTCTAAAATGAAAAATTACTATTACCACATCAAAGTTCAAAAACTAAGAGATATCTCCTCCTGGAAATTATCAATATCACGGTGAAACATTTCTGAGATACTATAGGTGTCATCATGCTTCATTGCCTGTTCAGATTTATTTTATAGATTTATTTTGTTTCCCAAGAGGTACAAGTAAGTTGCTACAACTGTTCCTCAAGAATTCTTGCTTATCCCTACATATCTATTCAATTTTAATGGAGCTTAATAAACAACATGAGTCTGAGATCTATAAACATACCTAAATACCCGTGAGATAGTGCCTTCAAAAGAAAAATCATCATCAGTCCTGTCCTGCCTCCACAAGAAAACAGAAACACTAGATATTCAGTTTGTATTATTTTCCTCTTTAGAAATACAGTATGAAATACCTGCTTAAGTTATACACGATACTGGAATGAAGCTAGAAAGTATACACTATTCATGAAAAAATATAAAAATAAAGAAGGAAAATTCCCACATGAATCATTCTGGTTAATTTAAAACTAACATTTTTCTTTAAACTAGTCTGCTTTTATGCAGGCAATCTAATAGTTCTTTCAGTGATTCTTATATAAAACTGTTTGTATCTTAAATAAGGAAAGAATGGATTTACTCTTGCTGTATTTTGAAAGTAATAAATAACATGGATAAGCCTTTAAGACGTAACAAGTAGTAAGCCCTTCTCCACCCTAATCTCATTTATCTGAAAGATTACCTCAGCTTACTCACTAAGAAACTATACTTAGCTCTTCAAGCTGCAGTAAGTTATGCTTCAGCAAAATAAAATGGTACAGCTGTTAAATACACTTAAACAACAAGAAATGCTAAGTCTGTCTTTGCTATTTAATTGCGACATCAACATTTACTTGTTTTATTAACAATATCTCCTAAGCGCAAAATTAATTTAACAAACTGCAGCACTAAAAATGTAAATGAATGATCAACATTGGTACTAGATACACATTTATACAGAGTATTATTTATGCCAAATGTAGATGTGATTCGAAAACAGAGAGACAGGAAGTCTCGTGATTCCTTACCCTTCAGTCTAATAAGGGATTTGGATTAAATGATCGTGATCGTGTTTGTTTCTTTAAAACCACACTTGCGGTCACGAGACTTGTTTAAGTGACATGAGTGGCTACTGTGTATCTTTAGTTACTATCTAAAGTGTTTGATAATTGTATCTATTTTGGTCTTAAGAAGTATCGGTTTTATAATGTGAAAGCGTTAACCTACTTTTATGTGATTTATTAAAGCTTTTTAATCAACCATGGCCACGGATTTTTCTTCTTTGTTTTGCACATTTATTTTACTAATCTGATGAAGTCCCATATTGAACAGGAATGAAAACACTAATTAAAGGGACTTACAACTGACTTTTGACTCTTGTTTAAATATTTTTTTTTATCATAACTCAAAACAATACTTTAAACATACAGTTCTAAATTAGGAAGGCCTATCCAATCTTGAGAGAATGGTAAAGTAAGATATTTCTATTTCAATTTGGGTTTATACCCTGCTACCTAGATAAAATCTGTTTAGCAGGGTTTCATCTTCATTCACATTTGGTAAGGGGGGTGTTAAATGAATGGCCTCTGAGGCATATACAATTAAAGGAAGGATAAACCATAATACTGTATGTACACTCTGAATCATATCCTGACAGAGATACTTCCATCTTTGACAATATACTGCAACCCTTGAAGTATTTTGCTATAATTACTTTCTAAAGAGGCAGACATTATAGTCCTTGGTTTGACCTTTAGATAGCATTTGATCACCAGTAATCAGGAAAGGAAAAAACATCAGCTTTATGTAAGAAAGGTATTTAGTTTATTAGTTTTAGCTTTTTTCAGTTACCTTATACCCTAAATACAAGATGAACATTTTCAATTCATTAAAACTGAAAAACAGCCCTCTACATTAGTAAGCAACACCAAAAGCACACTAGCATAAAGAGACAGCTTGTGAAACATTCTCCTTAATCTACCATTAGTAAGCAACACCAAAAGCACACAAGCATAAAGAGAGAGATTGTGAAATATTCTCGTTAATCTACCATTAGTAAGCAATACTTAAAGCACACTAGCATAAGGAGACAGATTGTGAAACATTCTCCTTAATCCACCATTAGTAAGCAACACCAAAAGCACACTAGCATAAAGAGACAGATTGTGAAACATTCTCCTTAATCTAAAACACCCCAGAGGTAAAATACTTAAGGTCTCAGTTGTTCCAAACATATTGCAAAAATGATGGAGGAAGAGGTCATCCTTTACTGATTCCCCTACTAATTAATATTGTCTTATTCAAGCTGAGCATCCAATATAAAGCTTAAACAAACTGGTGAACTTTGCAGGAAACTTCATCACCAGCATAGTCCCAAGGAAAAAAAATCCCACCTGACTCTACTGAATGCTTTCTCTGTATCCAGACTATTTAGCCACAGAGGGAAGAGAGAGAGAGACCGAAACATTCTTGATGATAGCTAGCTCTTAATAGTATGATGCCAGATAATATATAATTATTGACCTTGGAATCATAACACCAAATGGCAAAATTTAATTCAAGCACCAAAACGGAAATTGGCTAGGCTTAAAATGGTTCATAAGGCAACAAGTGCAGTACTTACCTACAGACCTATAACAATATTTTTGCATGTGGTCCTCACACTGATAAAATACATGTGATCCGTCTGAATTAACTAAGCCACATTTTTAGACATGATCTTGGCAATTACTGCCATGAAAATCTTATAACCATGGTTTAAAATAAAAATGATTTTGTAGGAAGCGAGAAGAGAAGTGGAAAGGTCTTTTCCTGTTTCACACAAAATCATCATCACCACTATTTTGCTGGGGGTGGGGGGACTCCAATTTTTTAATATCTTGTTAGATAACATGGGAATGCTTACAATAAACTTCACTTCAGTTTTGTTAGTTTTTTTTTTTTTTTCTTTTCGAGTGTCACTGTTTCACCTACAATGACATTTCTGTTCTCATGATACAACTGAGGTAAACTTTCAACTTTCAATGGCCATGCCGTTAGTCTATGGCAATACTTTTTTGTTTCCTTTTCTTCTGAATCACATTGACTTGTGAGAGCTATAAACTTCTAAAATGCCTAATATTGTGCTTGTGTAATGGTATTTTTTTTAACAGGTGCTGCTGAACATCTAGCAACAGCAAACAAACTATTATTACATTTTTAAGTAAAACACAAAATGCCAGACCTAACAAAGACATTCTGGATTTTATTTGAAAAGCTGACTCTATCTTTCTGAATCGATCAGTGTGGATTCCCACCAGAATCTTTTTTTATATTTCTCTATGTCTTTTGGGTTTCTAATACCATGCTGGGAATGGACACCATTCCTAGTCAAAGTACAATTAAAGTTCATGAAATTTGTATTGTTTTAATCTTTGATGTCAGTTGAGATGTTTGTTGAGTGAAGCTCGCTCTGTTACTGCAGACAACAACTATAATAATAGCAGAGAAGGCAAAGCAGTATTTCTGTATAGAGTAGGACAGCTACATATCAATCTCAAATACAATAATGAACTATCAATGCAGCAAATGTTGAGATGTGTTGCTTCATTTTAGGTCTGACTGGAAACAGTAGGAACCTAGTAGTGTGCAGCAGCTTGGCATTTATAGACTGAATGTCACCAGTTATTGGTTTACCATATAGCTCCAAAGTAAGAATAAATTATAATTAAAAGGAAGAGGAGGCAGGAGGTTTTTTTTTCTTTCATGGAAGGAGGTGATCCACAGAAAACAACATTTAAAACTGAAAGATAAGTTTAGTTCTGATCAAAAGGGCTTCAGTGGAACAGTAATTGTTGGATGGGCATATTATGCAAAAATATATAAAGATAGACCATCAGACAAGATAGGTAAATGAAAATACAAACTGCCGACACTTTGAAAAGTCCAAGTGAGTAGGACTATTTAACTTACTTATTTAATAATACATTAAGCCACATTTGTAGATGATAAAAAGAGTATTTATTATTACACTTTTTACTGGCACTAACATTGACAGATTGAATATCCAACCAAGAGTTTTCTAAACTGGAGTAGAATTAACCATAATGTAACCTAGAAGGACATTCAGTCTTGCTTTTTAAATATAACATCATTTGTGCATTCATTTCTTTAATTTATGTACTTATTTACTGGGTTCCTATTCTAATAAACAACAAACTAAGGAATGATGCTTTTTGACTTTCTACAGGTGAGTGGACTTAGAGCATAGACACAGATAAAATGCAGCACCCTTATGTTCTGTTCATTGCTAGAACTATCCTCTAGCCTGTTTCATCATGATAGGTATGCCCTCCTAAAACATAAATACGTGTTGCCTATACAAACACACTAATTCCAAAAATCTGTCATGAATATGCTTGTTTCTATCACAGAAGGAAATGTAAAGTGTAGAGTATGTCTACCTGATTATCTACCACTCTATATACGTGTTTAAGTACTGTAAAACACCTAGCCAGTTTCCCCAAACAGGCACATTTTCTGAAGTAAATTTTCATGTTTGCTTATATGCAAAATATATTCAGCATACATTCTTTTCATGGTTTAATAATTATATCCGTGATTTATCAGTTAAGTTCATTTATGATATGTATTAACAGAAACCATACCAAAAATGGCAGATATGCATAGATTTCTTATAATGTAAAGAAACATAAATATTGCAGTATTTATAAGACATCAAGAACCAAACTAAACTTACCTCTTCGGTATGAATGCCACAGAGTTTGCTTCCTGATACTAATTTGTGTTTCAAGCTCTTGTTCTAAAAGAAAAAGAAAAATCCAAATGACAGAAGCATTTGAAAAATCAAGTTTGCCTTTAGATTAGTAGCATTACAGTGAATAATTGTATGAATTGTGCCAGAATTCACTATGCGTGAATCCATCATAAAACAGTGATTTCTCAGTCTAATTCAAAGCTCTGAAAAACAGGTTTGTTCCAAAGTAAACAACATAGACTGCAGACAGCTCAATATGACATTTTTTTGGACTAGTTTGAATATTAGGTTCCTGTCATTTTTAAATTGGTACATTATTTCTTTGCATACATACTGCCAACATAATTATAAACAAAACCAACTGAAGAGTTTTCAGAGTCTGATGTATTATACTCTTCTAAAAAAGTCATAAATAAATAGCTTTCCAATGTTCATTCTGTTTGGCTTGGAAAGGATCCTGAAATTGTTTTAATTAGTTTTTGTAGTATTTATTTATTTATTATTTAATTACATTTAGTTGACCAGCTTAGTCCTAACAGGCCAATGACCTGTTTTCAGAGGAGATCTGCAGTGGTATTCATACTGACTGGGAGAGATGTGATGAGGGCAAATGCTTTAAAATGCTCTACAATTACAGACATACTGCAACAGAATGAATAAACCTGACCTTGCCATGTCATTTTCAACTTAGTTGAATCTTACTTTGTTTACATATTTAGAAAGTATTACATTTTGCTGGGAATGCAGTTTTCCAGTTTGCTGGTTGTGGTTCACAATTTTTCCTAATGCATTATTTTCACTTTTCTCACTTAAAAGTGTATTGTTATGCTTTGTTTTAGCTGGAGAGATTGTTTGACTGGGGTTGTGTGTGGATTTTTTATGTTCAGTATATGCAGTCCATATTTTTCTCTAGTTTGATGGAGTCCAGATTTCTCTGACTGTCTTTAGAGTCTAAGTTGCTGAAGTCAGCCACAGTGTGGTGGTGATCATGCATGACAGTAAATGCTTACCATGTCCCCTTGTCAATGATCAATGTTAGCTGTTAGGCTACGCACACACGAATACTCACATTTTACAAATATTGTGCGAGTATACAGAGATGCCTACACACACACTCACGCATACACACACTCACGCACACACATGAACACTCACATTTTACAAATATTGTGAGTATACAGACAGAGATACCTGCACACACACACGCACGCATGCACACACACACACACACACACACACACACACACACACACACACGCGAGTGCACCCTCCCACATCCACAATTGTGTATGTCTATGTACAGACATAACTGTACAGATGTACATATATATAATATATACATATGTGCATCTGTGTTTACAGTGGCATTGGACTCCCAAAAAGGCATGGAATAAAAACACATACCTACAAAATGTGACAACTAAAAAACACCCATGCATATATACATGCATGTATATATACAAATATTTCAGACTTGCGCAATAATGTTCTTCTAGCCTTCCAATATATCAAAACAATAACTCCCACAATAAGCATCCAAGTTGCTCTTAAATTATATAGACTTGTGCTTGCTTTAATATAATTTGCTAGTCTAGTCTATGCATCAGATCCTGTTTCAGACAACCACTTAATAAATCTGTTATTCCTTTATAATTCCTACACAGATTATCGGATGATTCTCTTCCACTTTTTGATAACCCCCACCAATCACAGAGCTATCTCAGAATGCCTTACATTCCTGAATAAGTTCTCCTCTTAAATACCTACATGAAATACTGTAAATTTTCAGATGCTTTAATTGCTTAGAATAACTTCATTGTTTATATCCACTGAAAACCCTCGGTTTATTTCTGCAGTTCTCTTTCCAATTTACTCATGCTAGTTTTCTTATAAGGCTTGCATATTATAATTACATTCTCTAGTTTAAGTCTGATGTAATGCATAAACCATGCTTCCAACATTTCTGATTTCCTAGAACATTCCCAGAGATAGATGTCTAACTGCCCTATATATCTAAATAAAGTCTATGTGAAACACTGCACATCTTCAGATGTTTTAATCTTTCATAATAAATTACATTTTCACATCTCTGGATGCCCTTTGTATATTTATGCTGCATTTCATCCCATTTATTTATAATAGTTTTCTTATAAAATGTACATATTATTATTATTAATATTCCAAACTCTATCTTAGTTCTCATGTAACTTAAAAAACTGATTTCTTAATTTCTTAAACACTACACATCTTTCTATAGAGTCTATAGCTTTATAACTATCAATAACTATTTGCTTGACATTATCAGCCAAGGTGGTACTTAAAATAATCTATATTATCAGTCTCTGTGTACTTCACCATTCTGTTTTTGTCTGCCAGTTTTCATATTCTTTGCTTTTGATGTATTTAACAGCATATAATACCACTGTACCCAAATGGTCAATTTAGTCATGTTCTTTTGTAGGCATGCACTGCCTGTAACAGATGTAATCAATTTACTCATCCTCTATATTAACATGCATATATAATGATAGTTATAAATGAAAAAAATGTGCAGTTATGTAATTTATATAGACTTAACATGATAGGGCCATATACAAAACACTGGTCAATAAATAAGAAAAAAACATATATAGAACATCACATTATAGCTAGTTTGTAATTTGTTTTCAAATATGAATGTCTAAATACATCAAGTCCCAGCCTTTCAAATTCAAGCAAGAATTTATCTAAAATTACCTACCCCGTTATTTTTTTTTTACATAACAAGAAATGAAGTTTGGCAACAAACCAAGTTGTCGCAGGACATCTTCATGAGGGGTTGGATAGATATTAGTGGGTGTTAGGTGAGTTGGGGAAGTAAAAGGGTTAAGGTGAGGCAGGGAGGATTGGGAGGAAATCAGATAAGGGTAGGGCTTAAGAGGTTTAGACAAGTGTAGCTGGCTAAGCAATCACATTTTAGCGTGAACTTGCTAAAGTGAGTTCATGCCCAAGACAACCTGTGGGTGCTTCAGGCGATCTGGTAGGCCTTGGGTTGCCAGTAGATATTTGGAAGGTCAGGGGCAGGTGGTTTGTATAGTGAATAATTTATTTATTTTGCCAGGGCTATGTTGGTGCGTTGTTGTGCGTCATAATTCTGGTCCCCCCTGCTTTAGATCAGCTAGGAATGGTGATTAATGAACGAGGAAAGGCGGTTTGAGTTCGGACGTTTTGACTGTCATACATTGGTGTATTCCTACTGGTGTGAAACCTTCACTGTTAGCTTGCTAAAAGTGCATTAATGGCATTGGAGTTTGGGGGGAACTCTCCCTGTGATGGACTCTGTTTCATTGCATGGTGGTCTTTCCTGGGGGGAGCGGTTCCTCATTGTGCATGCGGCGGCAGGCATGTGGTATGCATTCCTAGTTCTGCTGGGGCGTGATGCAGCAGAGTACCTCATAATGGTGGTTTAGAGATGAGAAGCTCATGACGCATGCTATTTCTGAATGTCAGATTAGAAGGAATATTTATAGACTGGTCTTTGTGTTCATTCAAGTCCACATGTGACTGATGTATACTCCAATAACGTTTACCAGCCTCACCATGAGTTATTAAAGTATTAATTGAACTGTATTGGTAATATAGGAGTCAGTTCCCTGTCACAGAATAAACACCTGTCATTTGGAGATAGCAGACTTTATGAATTGGTTGCTACCCTTGTGCATGGTCTACTGAGCTATATCGTTAGTTCAAAAACAATGCCTTGTGACAGCATTTTTCTTAGTCTTTAATGTTTACTCACCATAGTTAAGGGACCACAACTACTCTGAGGACTGTTAGTTGCCCCAATGCTGTTTAATAAAAAAAAGAGAAAAATTGGTGCAGCTTGGGTTTGCTTTGTGACAGCCTGCCTTCACACATTGAGTTGGGTGCATTTACGCTATGGCTGTGAGGAGTCATGGAGATTTTAGTATATAAAAAAGGAGGACAAGAAGGGTGCCGGGGCTGTGGAGGGGGAATGGAGTGCGGCTATTTGCAGTGAGTGAATGATGGCTTGGGGTTAGTGATTGGGGGTGGTAGTTGGGGCCTCATCAAGGGATAGAGACAGAGAGCAATGTGGCTGTTGTGGTGTTGCATCCTGATGGGAAGGAGGGTTTCGCGGGCTGTGAGGTATGTCGAGCAGAGGTTGGTGGGCGACCATTACAACTGTTGATGCATAGGCGTGGGAAGCTTGTGAAGAGGAGGTTTTCTGACTCTCCGGCACCTTTTTTGAGGTTGGTCTGGTGCAGTGACTGGTGGTTTTTGGATAATTGTGCTTCCTGATGGCAGAAGTTGGAAAAAAGGAGCAGATGATTCATGCCTCATAGTCTCTTGACACAGGAAATTTTGTGGGAGGTGATATCTGTGACTTTCAATTGTCCTGGTTTTCGTGGTGCTTGGGTTGTGTCTCAGGGTTGTTTTGTGGCCTCGACTGGTTCTGCAATTGCAGTTTAGTGTATTTTTTTTTTTTTTTTGGAGGGGCTCGTGCACTTCACTGTTGGGAGCAGTTGGTTTGTTTTTTGTCATATTGGGAAACGGAAAGAAAATTACGGGATGACTTTTGCATTTATCTTTCTGTCAGTCAAGTTGTTGAAAAGCTACTGAAGATAAAGTCATAAAGGTTGCTGATGCTTAGTTCTGATGAAAACATTGGCTTGGAGAAAGGTTGACATATTATGCTAGTGCATTTGGAAGTAGAAAGTTGGCTACACTGTCTAGTGCGATACCTATTAAGTGGAGGCATTGTAGGACTAACTGTGGATGTTTTTCCCATCGAGTGTATTACATTCTTGCCTTTGAATTCTGTAAATACAACTTCATTTAAAAGTATTGCAAATTTAAAATGCACTTTGGTATTCCTTTCTCTAGAATCCAACTGCTTGGAAACTGCATGGAAGCTTTCTGACTGGTTAACTAAATTGATGTTATCTGTTACTTATTCAGAATGGAAATTTGACCCATAGGTACAAGTGGTTCATTGGTGGTTATGATGTGATCATTAGTTTGTTTTCGCCAGTTAGGGAACTTGAGAAAACAGCAAATTTCTTTTTGTGGGCTTTAGGCTGATACTGGGGTTTACTGTGGTAACAGTTTAGTTCAGGCATGTGCAAAGGAGCTTATTGTAGGAATATAGTCAAATGGGTGTTATTTTATTTTAGTAAGGGAGAAAGGAGAACTGACATAAAATTGCTAACAAAGTACAGGCATCTTACTTCATCAACAACGTAGTTATAATGGCTGATGGGGATGGGGGGGAGGCTATATGTAGGTGAAAGCTCCTTAAGCATTTAAATGGTGATCTTTAACAGTGTATTCAATTCTGCATGGCTAGGGTGCTGGAGGGTGTGTATGTGTGTGTATAAAGCAGGAATATTTTGGCTAATGTTTGTTTGGGTGAACTCATTTTAATTTCTCTCTTCGGGCTTTATTATTACACTAAGAGGCTGAGAGAAACTGGACCCTACTTAAGTCTATTTTAAACATAAATATAAAAAACAGGAGTTTGCAGGGAGGGACAGGCCTTTGAGCAAAGACTTTGAGGACTTCTCCCTACCCCCACTTTACTTATAGCTTTAACGAGATGCCTAATCACCATTTAGAAAACAGACACCACAACATTTGAAACTACATTTGTCACTGCTGTAAAGGTGGCTCAGGGGATGTTATGTCAGTGGAGGAGTTTCTTGCCGGGAAATTTACTGTGGCCTACCAGAAAATCATGCAGTTTTATGTCAAAGAATGACAATCATTTGAGTTGCAGACTTCATACCATTCTGAATATCTATGTTAAGCAAACCTGTACTATCAACCTTTTAAGTTTGTAAGAAGAATATTTAAAATAACACCTAATTGTATTTTGTAAGCTGCTAGTAAGCTATCAGGTTTGCTGCATTTTGACCATTTGTTGGACATTATGTTGGTTAGTGTGCTTCATTTGGAGAGGGAAGGTTAAGAGCTACGCAGATGATTTTGCAATATAAATTAGCTTGGCTTATACAGTGTGCTAAGTGATATGGTATGGAATCACAAGGTTAACCTGTTTGTGGATATTGATAGGTCCCTTCAGGTGTGGGGTTTAGTTGTAACATACTCAATTGGTAGTTAAATTTATAGTGGGTGTTTGATAGGTTCATTGGAAGCATAGCTTCAGTTATGGCTGCTTTGTCATAAATGTCTGTGGCGGTGGTACACTCCTTCCCAGGTTGGCAGGTAGGTTGTTTTTGAAGATGTCTTGAAATGTGCGTTATGTATTTTAGATGATTTACATGTCTTTTCTTTCTTGCAGATGGGGGTTTTAGAACATGGCTGCTATAATTTGGAATAGGTGGGTATAAGGCAGCGCCTTTTCTTTACATCTTAGAGGATTTACTTTTGTCCTTTTCTTTGTAGATGGTGGTGTGATGAGTATCAGTTGTGATGCTACACAGTGAGTTCACAGATGATGGAAGCAGTGGCGAGTGAGGAGGTTACACATGGGGAGCACAAGTGGGCAACAGTTAGACTGAAGTAAGTGGATTTCAAAGTTGTTGAGTTTTGGTAGAGGATTTACACTGCTAGCCAGAGAAGGACAAGCATTTGAGTTTGTGATCTTAGGGTTAATTGGTTGTGCAATCTGTTCTATTAACCGTTTCAGTATGTTAGATCAATGTTTGAATGGTGCCTGCAGTGGGCTTGATGAGGTTACAGGTAATGCATTTTATTTAGTGCTCATTAACGCACGTCACTGTGGATGGAGGTTCAGGTAGGGGGAGTGGAGTCACAACACTCTTAGTATCATAGGAAGTTATTAGGCTACTGGCTCTGGGACGATTACAAGCTAGACAAGTTTGGCTCTTATTTCTGCAGGTAGCACTTATCACTCTTGTCCAAGGGGATAGGAGTCATAACAAAAAAAAAAAAAAGAGGGGACTGGTCCCATATTTTGGTGAAGAGTTTGGCAAACACTTGATGTGGGTGGCAGGGGTCCTTGTCAGCGCCTCCATGTTAAGTAATTATTGGTATGTGTGCACACAGAATTTGTTTTTTCTTTTCCTTGCAGATTGCTTAAGTGCGGAAGACATCATGCTGTGGCTTGAAAAGGGGATCTGAAAGGTGATGCTTTTTGATAGAATGGATGTTCTTGCCACTGGAATGGGGCACAATAAAGGTCTGAGTAATCACCTTATTAAGGCATGTTAGAGCTCTGTGTTCAATTAGTGGGAGCTGATTATTACTTTGGTATAGGGGGCAAGTAAGGAAGAGGTAGGTGGGGGGCCAGAGGAAAACTGTTGGGGCAGTTTATGGGAAGTCTGGGGATCAGACGGGATGAGTGGAGTCATGACATTCATAGAAGCCAGGAACATATTAGGCTAAAGACTTATGGCTCTTGCAAGACAGTAAAGTTTAATCCTTGCTTCTAGGTGCGTTGCTTACACAGGAGCTAGAAGGTTTAGGGGAAGATTGGTTGCAGGATATGGCAGCCATAGGTCAGGTTTCAATTCCTTACTACAGGTAGAGATAACATAGGGGAAGAAAACCTTTGAGGGGAAGGCCAGGGACAAGCAGTGGTAGTTTCAGTGTTCTAGTTTGTATGGTTGCTAGGAGGTTCTAAGTGGGGTGGCCTGGGTTCTAGGCCAGATTGTCATTTGGTAATGAGTGAATTGGGGGTGTTTATGGCTAGGAATGTACAGTGCTTTATTGCTGCAAATAGGCGAGTTTTCAGGAACTAGATCAAGGGGTGCTGGTTTTCTGTCATTTAAGGTTAGGGCATTAAAGTTTTGGAGTTAGACTATTCCCTACAGTAATCGGGTTACTGCACATCCAGAACTGAGTAGTTTGGTGGACTAAGGTGATATGCTACAGTTGACAGGGTTGTGGCTATAGGTTGACATTCTGTTCATGTTGAGCCATGATTAGTTGCTGGAAGGAAGTGGTTTAAAAGGAATGCATTCTCTTGGACTGGATGCCCGGTGGCACAGTGGAGCCAGGGTAAATTCTACTTTATTCAGTTTCATTAGGGCATGTTTCAGGGATGGCATGCAGGAACCTAAGGGCTTTACAGATGATGGGTACACCGAATGTTGTTTGGCTTAACCCTTCCCGTTATGGGAGGTAGTTGGTTGAACAATTTTGGGTAGAAGGGAGAGAGAACAGCCTGGTCAGGCTGGTTGATGGAGAAGATTACAGTCTTGCCCTCTTCTATTCCCGCTCTGGTGCATGGATGTTCATTTCAAGGATCTGGGGAAAGGAAAATGAGCAGCTGGAGGAAGCTTGCTGAATAGATGAGTAAGCTGAGGTAAGGATGCTGCTTATTTGGTAGAAGATAATTCAATGAATGTTGTATGAAGTGAGCTGGGATGCTGCTTCGTAAGTAAAGTAAACTAGCAGAGGTATGGACCCTGCTTACTGAGCAGGGTGAGTAGATACACTGCCCTGATTAACATTACAAGGATGTTTATGCTGTGATTAGAATCAATGATATGTTCAGTTCTAAATAATAAAGTTGGTAAGCAAAGCTATGTTATGGAAGTTTTAATAAAGGTCATCAAATGTCATTCGGTATGATGTGTTTATTGAAGGGGACCGGGACAAAGTAACTTTATGGGTCTATTTCCTTTTCCTTAACAAAGCATTTAACACATTTGTCTTCAGTCTTGAATATCATCTTGATACTTAAATGACCTAGTGAATGACATAACATATATAATGGTAATTAAAGTTCATTGTTACCAAGTCTGTAACCTTCATGTGCTTTTTTGGTTCCAGTATGCATAGTTTCTTTTCAAAATAATCAGATTTAATTTTATTATCTGAAGTTATTGAGAAGTTACTAGCACAATTCATTACCCCCTTTGTGGATCTTAACTGTTTTGCATATGATTTTGTAAATATTTATTTTGAATTTGTTAATTCGGGTAAAGCACTGATCAAAATTAGACCCATTGCAGTCTCAGCCCTGGGAAAATACAATAGATACATATCATTCTATACAGAGAGAATGACAAAATGTGACATGTACACATATTATACACAAAGTGAATATCATAGTTGGCTTAAGGCTATAAAGGCAATAGATAAATAGCATTATAGAGAAAGTGGCTGAAAAAGCACAGTATATACATGCATTAAATAGACTGCCATCAGAGTTGGATGCCGAAAAAAATCACAGTCAAAAACTGAGTCAGAGCAAGGCATGTAGATGTAAGGAGATGAGGTAAGTGAGACAGAGCAAGGCATGTAGATGTAAGGAGATGAGGTAAGTGAGTCAGAGCAAGGCATGTAGATGTAAGAAGGAGATAATGAGGTAAGTGAGTCAGAGCAAGGCATGTAGATGTAAGAAGGAGATAATGAGGTAAGTGAGTCAGAGCAAGGCATGTAGATGTAAGAAGGAGATAATGAGGTAAGTGAGTCAGAGCAAGGCATGTAGATGTAAGAAGGAGATAATGAGGTAAGTGAGTCAGAGCAAGGCATGTAGATGTAAGAAGGAGATAATGAGGTAAGTGAGTCAGAGCAAGGCATGTAGATGTAAGAAGGAGATAATGAGGTAACTGAGACAGAGCAAGGCATGTAGATGTAAGAAGGAGATAATGAGGTAAGTGAGACAGAGCAAGGCATGTAGATGTAAGAAGGAGATAATGAGGTAACTGAGACAGAGCAAGGCATGTAGATGTAAGGAGATAATGAGGTAAGTGAGACAGAGCAAGGCATGTAGATGTAAGAAGGAGATGAGGTAAGTGAGACAGAGCAAGGCATGTAGATGTAAGAAGGAGATAATGAGGTAAGTGAGTCAGAGCAAGGCATGTAGATGTAAGAAGGAGATAATGAGGTAAGTGAGACAGAGCAAGGCATGTAGATGTAAGAAGGAGATAATGAGGTAAGTGAGACAGAGCAAGGCATGTAGATGTAAGGAGATAATGAGGTAAGTGAGACAGAGCAAGGCATGTAGATGTAAGAAGGAGATAATGAGGTAAGTGAGTCAGAGCAAGGCATGTAGATGTAAGAAGGAGATAATGAGGTAACTGAGACAGAGCAAGGCATGTAGATGTAAGAAGGAGATAATGAGGTAAGTGAGTCAGAGCAAGGCATGTAGATGTAAGAAGGAGATAATGAGGTAAGTGAGTCAGAGCAAGGCATGTAGATGTAAGAAGGAGATAATGAGGTAAGTGAGTCAGAGCAAGGCATGTAGATGTAAGAAGGAGATAATGAGGTAAGTGAGTCAGAGCAAGGCATGTAGATGTAAGAAGGAGATAATGAGGTAAGTGAGTCAGAGCAAGGCATGTAGATGTAAGAAGGAGATAATGAGGTAAGTGAGTCAGAGCAAGGCATGTAGATGTAAGAAGGAGATAATGAGGTAAGTGAGTCAGAGCAAGGCATGTAGATGTAAGAAGGAGATAATGAGGTAAGTGAGTCAGAGCAAGGCATGTAGATGTAAGGAGATAATGAGGTAAGTGAGTCAGAGCAAGGCATGTAGATGTAAGAAGGAGATAATGAGGTAAGTGAGTCAGAGCAAGGCATGTAGATGTAAGAAGGAGATAATGAGGTAAGTGAGTCAGAGCAAGGCATGTAGATGTAAGAAGGAGATAATGAGGTAAGTGAGTCAGAGCAAGGCATGTAGATGTAAGGAGATAATGAGGTAAGTGAGTCAGAGCAAGGCATGTAGATGTAAGAAGGAGATAATGAGGTAAGTGAGTCAGAGCAAGGCATGTAGATGTAAGGAGATAATGAGGTAAGTGAGTCAGAGCAAGGCATGTAGATGTAAGAAGGAGATAATGAGGTAAGTGAGTCAGAGCAAGGCATGTAGATGTAAGAAGGAGATAATGAGGTAAGTGAGTCAGAGCAAGGCATGTAGATGTAAGAAGGAGATAATGAGGTAAGTGAGTCAGAGCAAGGCATGTAGATGTAAGAAGGAGATAATGAGGTAAG
Source organism: Protopterus annectens (assembly GCF_019279795.1). Taxonomy (NCBI): domain Eukaryota; kingdom Metazoa; phylum Chordata; order Ceratodontiformes; family Protopteridae; genus Protopterus; species Protopterus annectens. The sequence goes on from NC_056743.1 coordinate 713,108,249, forward strand.
TGAGTCAGAGCAAGGCATGTAGATGTAAGGAGATAATGAGGTAAGTGAGTCAGAGCAAGGCATGTAGATGTAAGAAGGAGATAATGAGGTAAGTGAGTCAGAGCAAGGCATGTAGATGTAAGAAGGAGATAATGAGGTAAGTGAGTCAGAGCAAGGCATGTAGATGTAAGAAGGAGATAATGAGGTAAGTTAGTCAGAGCAAGGCATGTAGATGTAAGAGCAAGGCATGTAGATGTAAGAAGGAGATAATGAGGTAAGTGAGTCAGAGCAAGGCATGTAGATGTAATAAGGAGATAATGTAAGTGAGTCAGAGCAAGGCATGTAGATGTAAGGAGATAATGAGGTAAGTGAGTCAGAGCAAGGCATGTAGATGTAATAAGGAGATAATGTAAGTGAGACAGAGCAAGGCATGTAGATGTAAGAAGGAGATAATGAGGTAAGTGAGTCAGAGCAAGGCATGTAGATGTAAGAAGGAGATAATGAGTCAGAACAAGGCATGTAGATGTAAGAAGGAGATAATGAGGTAAGTGAGTCAGAGCAAGGCATGTAGATGTAAGGAGATAATGAGGTAAGTGAGTCAGAGCAAGGCATGTAGATGTAAGAAGGAGATAATGAGGTAAGTGAGTCAGAGCAAGGCATGTAGATGTAAGAAGGAGATAATGAGGTAAGTGAGTCAGAGCAAGGCATGTAGATGTAAGAAGGAGATAATGAGGTAAGTGAGTCAGAGCAAGGCATGTAGATGTAAGAAGGAGATAATGAGGTAAGTGAGTCAGAGCAAGGCATGTAGATGTAAGAAGGAGATAATGAGGTAAGTGAGTCAGAGCAAGGCATGTAGATGTAAGACAATGGAGATAGTGAGTCAGAGCAAGGCATGTAGATGTAAGAAGCAGATAATGAGGTAAGTGAGTCAGAGCAAGGCATGTAGATGTAAGAAGGAGATAATGAGGTAAGTGAGTCAGAGCAAGGCATGTAGATGTAAGAAGGAGATAATGAGGTAAGTGAGTCAGAGCAAGGCATGTAGATGTAAGAAGGAGATAATGAGGTAAGTTAGTCAGAGCAAGGCATGTAGATGTAAGAAGGAGATAATGAGGTAAGTGAGTCAGAGCAAGGCATGTAGATGTAAGAAGGAGATAATGAGGTAAGTGAGTCAGAGCAAGGCATGTAGATGTAAGAAGGAGATAATGAGGTAAGTGAGTCAGAGCAAGGCATGTAGATGTAAGAAGGAGATAATGTAAGGAGATAATGAGGTAAGTGAGAGGGTAAGGCATGTAGATGTAAGAAGGAGATAATGAGGTAAGTGAGTCAGAGCAAGGCATGTAGATGTAAGAAGGAGATAATGAGGTAAGTGAGTCAGAGCAAGGCATGTAGATGTAAGAAGGAGATAATGAGGTAAGTGAGTCAGAGCAAGGCATGTAGCTGTAAGAAGGAGATAATGAGGTAAGTGAGTCAGAGCAAGGCATGTAGATGTAAGAAGGAGATAATGAGGTAAGTGAGTCAGAGCAAGGCATGTAGATGTAAGAAGGAGATAATGAGGTAAGTGAATCAGTGCAAGGCATGTAGGTGTAAGATGAGATAATGAGGTAAGTGAGTCAGAGCAAGGCATGTAGATGTAAGGAGATAATGAGGTAAGTGAGTCAGAGCAAGGCATGTAGATGTAAGGAGATAATGAGGTAAGTGAGTCAGAGCAAGGCATGTAGATGTAAGAAGGAGATAATGAGGTAAGTGAGTCAGAGCAAGGCATGTAGATGTAAGAAGGAGATAATGAGGTAAGTGAGTCAGAGCAAGGCATGTAGATGTAATAAGGAGATAATGTAAGTGAGTCAGAGCAAGGCATGTAGATGTAAGGAGATAATGAGGTAAGGGAGTCAGAGCAAGGCATGTAGATGTAAGAAGGAGATAATGAGGTAAGTGAGTCAGAGCAAGGCATGTAGATGTAAGAAGGAGATAATGAGGTGAGTCAGAGCAAGGCATGTAGATGTAAGAAGGAGATAATGAGGTAAGTGAGTCAGAGCAAGGCATGTAGATGTAAGGAGATAATGAGGTAAGTGAGTCAGAGCAAGGCATGTAGATGTAAGGAGATAATGAGGTAAGTGAGTCAGAGCAAGGCATGTAGATGTAAGAAGGAGATAATGAGGTAAGTGAGTCAGAGCAAGGCATGTAGATGTAAGAAGGAGATAATGAGGTAAGTGAGTCAGAGCAAGGCATGTAGATGTAAGGAGATAATGAGGTAAGTGAGTCAGAGCAAGGCATGTAGATGTAAGAAGGAGATAATGAGGTAAGTGAGTCAGAGCAAGGCATGTAGATGTAAGGAGATAATGAGGTAAGTGAGTCAGAGCAAGGCATGTAGATGTAAGGAGATAATGAGGTAAGTGAGTCAGAGCAAGGCATGTAGATGTAAGAAGGAGATAATGAGGTAAGTGAGTCAGAGCAAGGCATGTAGATGTAAGAAGGAGATAATGAGGTAAGTGAGTCAGAGCAAGGCATGTAGATGTAAGAAGGAGATAATGAGGTAAGTGAGTCAGAGCAAGGCATGTAGATGTAAGAAGGAGATAATGAGGTAAGTGAGTCAGAGCAAGGCATGTAGATGTAAGAAGGAGATAATGAGGTAAGTGAGTCAGAGCAAGGCATGTAGATGTAAGAAGGAGATAATGAGGTAAGTGAGTCAGAGCAAGGCATGTAGATGTAAGAAGATAATGAGGTAAGTGAGTCAGAGCAAGGCATGTAGATGTAAGAAGGAGATAATGAGGTAAGTGAGTCAGAGCAAGGCATGTAGATGTAATAAGGAGATAATGTAAGTGAGTCAGAGCAAGGCATGTAGATGTAAGAAGGAGATAATGAGGTAAGTGAGTCAGAGCAAGGCATGTAGATGTAAGAAGGAGATAATGAGGTAAGTGAGTCAGAGCAAGGCATGTAGATGTAAGAAGGAGATAATGAGGTAAGTGAGTCAGAGCAAGGCATGTAGATGTAAGGAGATAATGAGGTAAGTGAGTCAGAGCAAGGCATGTAGATGTAAGGAGATAATGAGGTAAGTGAGTCAGAGCAAGGCATGTAGATGTAAGAAGGAGATAATGAGGTAAGTGAGTCAGAGCAAGGCATGTAGATGTAAGAAGGAGATAATGAGGTAAGTGAGTCAGAGCAAGGCATGTAGATGTAAGGAGATAATGAGGTAAGTGAGTCAGAGCAAGGCATGTAGATGTAAGAAGGAGATAATGAGGTAAGTGAGTCAGAGCAAGGCATGTAGATGTAAGAAGGAGATAATGAGGTAAGTGAGTCAGAGCAAGGCATGTAGATGTAAGAAGGAGATAATGAGGTAAGTGAGTCAGAGCAAGGCATGTAGATGTAAGAAGGAGATAATGAGGTAAGTGAGTCAGAGCAAGGCATGTAGATGTAAGAAGGAGATAATGAGGTAAGTGAGTCAGAGCAAGGCATGTAGATGTAAGAAGGAGATAATGAGGTAAGTGAGTCAGAGCAAGGCATGTAGATGTAAGGAGATAATGAGGTAAGTGAGTCAGAGCAAGGCATGTAGATGTAAGAAGGAGATAATGAGGTAAGTGAGTCAGAGCAAGGCATGTAGATGTAAGAAGGAGATAATGAGGTAAGTGAGTCAGAGCAAGGCATGTAGATGTAAGGAGATAATGAGGTAAGTGAGTCAGAGCAAGGCATGTAGATGTAAGGAGATAATGAGGTAAGTGAGTCAGAGCAAGGCATGTAGATGTAAGAAGGAGATAATGAGGTAAGTGAGTCAGAGCAAGGCATGTAGATGTAAGAAGGAGATAATGAGGTAAGTGAGTCAGAGCAAGGCATGTAGATGTAAGAAGGAGATAATGAGGTAAGTGAGTCAGAGCAAGGCATGTAGATGTAAGAAGGAGATAATGAGGTAAGTGAGTCAGAGCAAGGCATGTAGATGTAAGAAGGAGATAATGAGGTAAGTGAGTCAGAGCAAGGCATGTAGATGTAAGAAGGAGATAATGTAAGTGAGTCAGAGCAAGGCATGTAGATGTAATAAGGAGATAATGAGGTAAGTGAGTCAGAGCAAGGCATGTAGATGTAAGGAGATGAGGTAAGTGAGTCAGAGCAAGGCATGTAGATGTAAGGAGATAATGAGGTAAGTGAGTCAGAGCAAGGCATGTAGATGTAAGAAGGAGATAATGAGGTAAGTGAGTCAGAGCAAGGCATGTAGATGTATGAAGGAGATAACGAGGTAAGTGAGTCAGAGCAAGGCATGTAGATGTAAGAAGATAATGAGGTAAGTGAGTCAGAGCAAGGCATGTAGATGTAAGAAGGAGATAATGAGGTAAGTGAGTCAGAGCAAGGCATGTAGATGTAAGGAGATAATGAGGTAAGTGAGTCAGAGCAAGGCATGTAGATGTAAGAAGCAGATAATGAGATATGGGAGTCAGAGCAAGGAATGCAGATGTAAGAAGGAGATAATGAGGTACGTGAGTCAGAGCAAGACATGTAGATGTAAGGAGATAATGAGGTAAGTGAGTCAGAGCAAGACATGTAGATGTAAGGAGATGAGGTAAGTGAGTCAGAGCAAGGCATGCAGATGTAAGAAGGAGATAATGAGGTGGGAGTCAGAGCAAGGCATGTAGATGTAAGAAGGAGATGAGGTAAGTGAGTCAGAGCAAGGCATGTAGATGTAAGAAGGAGATAATGAGGTAAGTGAGTCAGAGCAAGGCATGTAGATGTAAGAAGGAGATAATGAGGTAAGTGAGTCAGAGCAAGGCATGTAGATGTAAGGAGATGAGGTAAGTGAGTCAGAGCAAGGCATGTAGATGTAAGGAGATAATGAGGTAAGTGAGTCAGAGCAAGGCATGTAGATGTAAGAAGCAGATAATGAGGTAAGTGAGTCAGAGCAAGGCATGTAGATGTAAGAAGGAGATAATGAGGTAAGTGAGTCAGAGCAAGGCATGTAGATGTAAGAAGGAGATAATGAGGTAAGTGAGTCAGAGCAAGGCATGTAGATGTAAGAAGGAGATAATGAGGTAAGTTAGTCAGAGCAAGGCTTGTAGATGTAAAGGAGATAACTAGGTAAGTGAGTCAGAGCAAGGCATGTAGATGTAAGAAGGAGATAATGAGGTAAGTGAGTCAGAGCAAGGCATGTAGATGTAAGAAGGAGATAATGAGGTAAGTGAGTCAGAGCAAGGCATGTAGACGTAAGAAACAGAAAATGAGGTAAGTGAGTCAGAGCAAGGCTTGTAGATTTAAGAAGGAGATAATGAGGTAAGTTAGTCAGAGCAAGGCATGTAGATGTAAGAAGGAGATAATGAGGTAAGTGAGTCAGAGCAAGGCATGTAGATGTAAGAAAGAGATAATGAGGTAAGTGAGTCAGAGCAAGGCTTGTAGATTTAAGAAGGAGATAATGAGGTAAGTTAGTCAGAGCAAGGCATGTAGATGTAAGAAGGAGATAATGTAAGTGAGTCAGAGCAAGGCATGTAGATGTAAGAAGGAGATAATGAGGTAATGTAGATGTAAGGAGATAATGAGGTAAGGGAGTCAGAGCAAGGCATGTAGATGTAAGAAGCAGATAATGAGGTAAGTGAGTCAGAGCAAGGCATGTAGATGTAAGAAGGAGATAATGAGGTAAGTGAGTCAGAGCAAGGCATGTAGATGTAAGAAGGAGATAATGAGGTAAGTGAGTCAGAGCAAGGCATGTAGATGTAAGAAGGAGATAATGAGGTAAGTGAGTCAGAGCAAGGCATGTAGATGTAAGGAGATAATAGGGTAAGTGAGTCAGAGCAAGGCATGTAGATGTAAGAAGGAGATAATGAGGTAAGTGAGTCAGAGCAAGGCATGTAGATGTAAGAAGGAGATAATGAGGTAAGTGAGACAGAGCAAGGCATGTAGATGTAAGAAGGAGATAATGAGGTAAGTGAGTCAGAGCAAGGCATGTAGATGTAAGAAGGAGATAATGAGGTAAGTGAGTCAGAGCAAGGCATGTAGATGTAAGAAGGAGATAATGAGGTAAGTGAGTCAGAGCAAGGCATGTAGATGTAAGAAGGAGATAATGAGGTAAGTGAGTCAGAGCAAGGCATGTAGATGTAAGAAGGAGATAATGAGGTAAGTGAGTCAGAGCAAGGCATGTAGATGTAAGAAGGAGATAATGAGGTAAGTGAGTCAGAGCAAGGCATGTAGATGTAAGAAGGAGATAATGAGGTAAGTGAGTCAGAGCAAGGCATGTAGATGTAAGAAGGAGATAATGAGGTAAGTGAGTCAGAGCAAGGCATGTAGATGTAAGAAGGAGATAATGAGGTAAGTGAGTCAGAGCAAGGCATGTAGATGTAAGAAGGAGATAATGAGGTAAGTGAGTCAGAGCAAGGCATGTAGATGTAAGAAGGAGATAATGAGGTAAGTGAGTCAGAGCAAGGCATGTAGATGTAAGAAGGAGATAATGAGGTAAGTGAGTCAGAGCAAGGCATGTAGATGTAAGGAGATAATGAGGTAAGTGAGTCAGAGCAAGGCATGTAGATGTAAGAAGGAGATAATGAGGTAAGTGAGTCAGAGCAAGGCATGTAGATGTAAGAAGGAGATAATGAGGTAAGTGAGTCAGAGCAAGGCATGTAGATGTAAGAAGGAGATAATGAGGTAAGTGAGTCAGAGCAAGGCATGTAGATGTAAGGAGATAATGAGGTAAGTGAGTCAGAGCAAGGCATGTAGATGTAAGAAGGAGATAATGAGGTAAGTGAGTCAGAGCAAGGCATGTAGATGTAAGAAGGAGATAATGAGGTAAGTGAGTCAGAGCAAGGCATGTAGATGTAAGAAGGAGATAATGAGGTAAGTGAGTCAGAGCAAGGCATGTAGATGTAAGAAGGAGATAATGAGGTAAGTGAGTCAGAGCAAGGCATGTAGATGTAAGAAGGAGATAATGAGGTAAGTGAGTCAGAGCAAGGCATGTAGATGTAAGAAGGAGATAATGAGGTAAGTGAGTCAGAGCAAGGCATGTAGATGTAAGAAGGAGATAATGAGGTAAGTGAGTCAGAGCAAGGCATGTAGATGTAAGAAGGAGATAATGAGGTAAGTGAATCAGAGCAAGGCATGTAGATGTAAGAAGGAGATAATGAGGTAAGTGAGTCAGAGCAAGGCATGTAGATGTAAGAAGGAGATAATGAGGTAAGTGAGTCAGAGCAAGGCATGTAGATGTAAGAAGGAGATAATGAAGTAAGTGAGTCAGAGCAAGGCATGAAGATGTAAGGAGATAATGAGGTAAGGGAGTCAGAGCAAGACATGTAGATGTAAGGAGATAATGAGTCAGAGCAAGGCATGTAGATGTAATAAGGAGATAATGTAAGTGAGTCAGAGCAAGGCATGTAGATGTAATAAGGAGATAATGAGGTAAGTGAGTCAGAGCAAGGCATGTAGATGTAATAAGGAGATAATGAGGTAAGTGAGTCAGAGCAAGGCATGTAGATGTAAGAAGATAATGAGGTAAGTGAGTGAGAGCAAGACATGTAGATGTAAGAAGGAGATAATGAGGTAAGTGAGACAGAGCAAGGCATGTAGATGTAAGAAGGAGATAATGAGGTAAGTGAGTCAGAGCAAGGCATGTAGATGTAAGAAGGAGATAATGAGGTAAGTGAGTCAGAGCAAGGCATGTAGATGTAAGAAGGAGATCATGAGGTAAGTGAGTCAGAGCAAGGCATGTAGATGTAAGAAGGAGATAATGAGGTAAGTGAGTCAGAGCAAGGCATGTAGATGTAAGAAGGAGATAATGAGGTAAGTGAGTCAGAGCAAGGCATGTAGATGTAAGAAGGAGATAATGAGGTAAGTGAGTCAGAGCAAGGCATGTAGATGTAAGAAGGAGATAATGAGGTAAGTGAGTCAGAGCAAGGCATGTAGATGTAAGAAGGAGATAATGAGGTAAGTGAGTCAGAGCAAGGCATGTAGATGTAAGAAGGAGATAATGAGGTAAGTGAGTCAGAGCAAGGCATGTAGATGTAAGAAGGAGATAATGAGGTAAGTGAGTCAGAGCAAGGCATGTAGATGTAAGAAGGAGATAATGAGGTAAGTGAGTCAGAGCAAGGCATGTAGATGTAAGAAGGAGATAATGAGGTAAGTGAGTCAGAGCAAGGCATGTAGATGCAAGAAGGAGATAATGAGGTAAGTGAGTCAGAGCAAGGCATGTAGATGTAAGAAGGAGATAATGAGGTAAGTGAGTCAGAGCAAGGCATGTAGATGTAAGAAGGAGATAATGAGTAAGTAATGAGTCAGAGCAAGGCATGAAGATGTAAGAAGGAGAAAATGAGGTAAGTGAGAGAGCAAGGCATGTAGATGTAAGAAGGAGATAATGAGGTAAGTGAGTCAGAGCAAGGCATGTAGATGTAAGAAGGAGATAATGAGGTAAGTGAGTCAGAGCAAGGCATGTAGATGTAAGAAGGAGATAATGAGGTAAGTGAGTCAGAGCAAGGCATGTAGATGTAAGAAGGAGATAATGAGGTAAGTGAGTCAGAGCAAGGCATGTAGATGTAAGAAGGAGATAATGAGGTAAGTGAGTCAGAGCAAGGCATGTAGATGTAAGAAGGAGATAATGAGGTAAGTGAGTCAGAGCAAGGCATGTAGATGTAAGAAGGAGATAACAAGGTAAGTGAGTCAGAGCAAGGCATGTGGATGTAAGAAGGAGATAATGAGGTAAGTGAGTCAGAGCAAGGCATGTAGATGTAAGAAGGAGATAATGAGGTAAGTGAGTCAGAGCAAGGCATGTAGATGTAAGAAGGAGATAATGAGGTAAGTGAGTCAGAGCAAGGCATGTAGATGTAAGAAGGAGATAATGAGGTAAGTGAGTCAGAGCAAGGCATGTAGATGTAAGAAGGAGATAATGAGGTAAGTGAGTCAGAGCAAGGCATGTAGATGTAAGAAGGAGATAATGAGGTAAGTGAGTCAGAGCAAGGCATGTAGATGTAAGAAGGAGATAATGAGGTAAGTGAGTCAGAGCAAGGCATGTAGATGTAAGAAGGAGATAATGAGGTAAGTGAGTCAGAGCAAGGCATGTAGATGTAAGAAGGAGATAATGAGGTAAGTGAGACAGAGCAAGGCATGTAGATGTAAGAAGGAGATAATGAGGTAAGTGAGTCAGAGCAAGGCATGTAGATGTAAGAAGGAGATAATGAAGTAAGTGAGTCAGAGCAAGGCATGTAGATGTAAGAAGGAGATAATGAGGTAAGTGAGACAGAGCAAGGCATGTAGATGTAAGGAGATAATGAGGTAAGCGAGTCAGAGCAAGGCATGTAGATGTAAGGAGATAATGAGGTAAGTGAGTCAGAGCAAGGCATGTAGATGTAAGAAGGAGATAATGAGGTAAGTGAGTCAGAGCAAGGCATGTAGATGTAAGAAGGAGATAATGAGGTAAGTGAGTCAGAGCAAGGCATGTAGATGTAAGAAGGAGATAATGAGGTAAGTGAGTCAGATCAAGGCATGTAGATGTAAGAAGGAGATAATGAGGTAAGTGAGTCAGAGCAAGGCATGTAGATGTAAGAAGGAGATAATGAGGTAAGTGAATCAGAGCAAGGCATGTAGATGTAAGAAGGAGATAATGAGGAAAGTGAGTCAGAGCAAGGCATGTAGATGTAAGAAGGAGATAATGAGGTAAGTGAGTCAGAGCAAGGCATGTAGATGTAATAAGGAGATAATGAGGTAAGTGAGTCAGAGCAAGGCATGTAGATGTAAGAAGGAGATAATGAGGTAAGTGAGTCAGAGCAAGGCATGTAGATGTAAGGAGATAGTGAGGTAAGTGAGTCAGAGCAAGGCATTTAGATGTAAGAAGGAGATAATGAGGTAAGTGAGTCAGAGCAAGGCATATAGATGTAAGAAGGAGATAATGAGGTAAGTGAGTCAGAGCAAGGCATGTAGATGTAAGAAGGAGATAATGAGGTAAGTGAGACAGAGCAAGGCATGTAGATGTAAGAAGGAGATAATGTAAGTGAGTCAGAGCAAGGCATGTAGATGTAAGAAGGAGATAATGAGGTAAGTGAGTCAGAGCAAGGCATGTAGATGTAAGGAGATAATGAGGTAAGTGAGTCAGAGCAAGGCATGTAGATGTAAGAAGGAGATAATGAGGTAAGTGAGTCAGAGCAAGGCATGTAGATGTAAGAAGGTTATAATGAGGTAAGTGAGTCAGAGCAAGGCATGTAGATGTAAGAAGGAGATAATGAGGTAAGTGAGTCAGAGCAAGGCATGTAGATGTAAGAAGGAGATAATGTAAGTGAGTCAGAGCAAGGCATGTAGATGTAAGAAGGAGATAATGAGGTAAGTGAGTCAGAGCAAGGCATGTAGATGTAAGGAGATAATGAGGTAAGTGAGTCAGAGCAAGGCATTTAGATGTAAGAAGGAGATAATGAGGTAAGTGAGTCAGAGCAAGGCATATAGATGTAAGAAGGAGATAATGAGGTAAGTGAGTCAGAGCAAGGCATGTAGATATAAGAAGGAGATAATGAGGTAAGTGAAACAGAGCAAGGCATGTAGATGTAAGAAGGAGATAATGTAAGTGAGTCAGAGCAAGGCATGTAGATGTAAGAAGGAGATAATGAGGTAAGTGAGTCAGAGCAAGGCATGTAGATGTAAGGAGATGAGGTAAGTGAGTCAGAGCAAGGCATGTAGATGTAAGAAGGAGATAATGAGGTAAGTGAGTCAGAGCAAGGCATATAGATGTAAGAAGGTTACAATGAGGTAAGTGAGTCAGTGCAAGGCATGTAGATGTAAGAAGGAGATAATGAGGTAAGTGAGTCAGAGCAAGGCATGTAGATGTAAGGAGATAATGAGATTAAGTAGTAGGAATAGGGAGACAGCAGTTAGAGATTTTCCTAAAGTCTGAAATGCGCTTTTATTTGTCAATGGAAAATGGGGTAAGAAGAACGATCTTTAAATGTGGAAGGGAAAGATTCTTACAGTTTGGTTTGGGACCAAGAACTGAAAAAGCATAGTCAGTGCATTGAAGCCTATTTTTTTTTTTTGGGGGGGGGGTGAGACATCTAAGGTTGTTAATTGGTGCATCTACGAATAGTTTGTAAGTTAGTGGAGGGAAGTTGTAATTCTTTATAAGTTTAAATAGTTGAGAGGCAAGAAGTCAGCATGTTGCTTCATAAATAGCAGGTCAGTTTTTTCAGTTGTTTTGCAGGGATGTTCATTTCTTGAGAAAAGAGTGATAAACCTAACAACATTTAGAATGGACTGAATGAGGGATATATTTATTTTAGAAGCTGCAGCAATTACCAGGAGACTATTCCAGCTAAGCCAGAAAGTTACCATTATCTATAGCATTTCTACAAGTCCTGGATAAAAAAGGGGAGATCCTAGTAGCCAAAATAGGGGAAAATTGAATTATTATGCATGTAGTCCAGGTGGAGTTGGAAATTTAGGAGAGTCCAACCAAACCCCTAGGTATTTGAATGAAGTGATGTTTTCAATAGTGTTATTATGATAATCGAGGATTTTTAGAGGCTTGGGGATAAAAGTGAGATTTTGCCTATTGCCCCAAAGTATTGTTTTTGTTTTAAAACAATTTAGTAGTACTTGGACATCACTGACCCACTGAATAAGGGCATGTAAATCAGGCTAAAGTTCACATTCAAGTAAAGACACAGAATGTTTGAAGTAGAATAGGACCATGTCATCAGCAAAAAACAGGAAAGGAAGATGGGGTAAGTCAAAAGAAAGTTTGTTAATGTAGACAGAAAAGAAGCAAGGTACCAGAATATGTCCTTGAGGGACACCTTTCTGCAGAGGGACTGATGTAGATGTTGATGAATTGAAATTCATTGAGAAATCATGGCTAGAGAGGTACTTTTTGAACCAGGGCAGTCTGTCATAACTACTACTACCTATTTCAGTGAAATGGTCTAGCAGAAATGAGTGATCAAACAGCTCAAAGGCACTGGTGAGGTCAATAAAAATGCATCCAATAACTAAACCTTTATCCATTCAAAGAAGAATGTCACTGAGTGCAGCTGATTAAAACGTGTAACCAAGGTGCAAATACACACCAAGAAATACCAGACAGTGGTACTGATGGTCAAGAAGACTGGAAAGCCAGTAGCTTAGCGTATAAAAACTTTATTCCACGCTTTCATCTCAACAGGACTTCTTCAGAACAAACAATAAAAACAAGTCAAAGCAACCACAGTAATATACCTAGTTTAAAACTGTGTGAGCTAATAAAAAATCCAAAGCAATTAATCAATTAAAAGCACACTTGAAATTTTTAAAGCAGCCTGCACTGGGAAATAAAACTGTCAGGGAACCACAAAAAATAAATTAAAACTTCCTAATGTTGAGTTTCCTAGATTTAAGAAAACATTTTAACAGGTTTTTTTTTTATCAGCCCCTAATCTAATCTGCCAAGCAGTTTCTTTTTGTTTCACAATATTCTTATAATCACCACCTCTAGGATCAACAGGCACTTCCTCTAAAATAGAAAATAAAAATTGTTTATATTTTGTATACTCTATAGTGTGTTTGTATAAAGCATTATTTAAATCTTTGCTAATACTATATACATGTTCTCTAATACGCTCTTTTAAAGTACGAGTGGTCATACCCACGTAATATGAATTAAAGCCACTGCATAACCCGATGTACACTACCCCCCGCACTTCCACAAGAAAAATGACCGGGTACTTCCAGGCGTGGTAGGGAAATGTATGGTCCTTCTGAAATAAACCTACAAAAATTACAATGACCACATTTAAACATCCCCATTCTAACATTCCCAATGCACTTGTTTGCCTTACTACTACTACTTTTAAGAACATTTTTAAGACGGTTTGTATTTCTATACACGAAATTGGGTCTAGAGCCTAAGACGTTATGCAAGTCATTATTACCATCCATAATCTTCCAGTTTTTCTGAACAATTTCTCTTATACCTTTACAATCCACTGCCATATTCAAATTACAGACAGTACTATTAATAGATCTGTTGGTTCCAATAACTTGTTTACTAACAAAAGGATGTTTGAGTATAGCTGGATAAAATCTATCTCTTTTATCCAAAATGTGAAGTTGCAGGCCATTGAGATAATCCATATCATAACCCCTGTCTAAAAACATAGAGGTAATTCTAGAAAACTCTTCTTGCAAATCTGAATGGGAAGCAGTCATATGACAAGCCCGGATGTACTGTCCCTTAGGGATATTCTTTTTGATAAAGAAAGGATGGTTACTTTGAAAATGTAATAACCATTTGTAAAGGTTTCCTTACTGTAGATCTTATCATCAAAACATCCAGAAACTGTATTCCAACAAAGACCCACATCTAAAAACTTAATCTGATGTCCACAACCGCTCCTGAAAAATTGCAAAGAACCTGACCTTAAGTTAAGGTCATGAAGAAATTGTTCAGAAACGCCATTATTACCCTCTAGAACAAAAATCAAGTAATCTACAAACCTGACATAAAAGTGTATATGGTATGATGACCTCAATTTAGAGAGAACAGTAACCTCCCACCATGCCATGACAATGTTTGCATATGAGGGGACAGCAGAGGACACCACAGCTACCCCCTTACATTGTCTGAAAAAATGCCCATTGAAGGTAAAAAAAATTGTGTTCCAACACTACTTCCAAAAAACTACACACTAAACCAATTTGTTCAGCCCCAAGGTTGGAATATGAAGAAAGAAATTCCCTAACTGCTTCCACACCCGTTTGGTGTGGAATACAAGTGAACAATGAAACCACATCAACTGTAAAAATAATATGTCTCTCAAATGTGTAGGAAAATGTAGTAGCAAACTCCCTTAATTTATCCAGGAAAGTCCTTCAAATAGGTCCCTAGCCCTTGTACAACAGGATTAAAAAAATAATCTATAAGCAAAGCCAAACCCTCTGTAGCTGAATGTGGTGCCGAAACTATCGGCCTAAAAGTAGGGTGGTCTAAAGATTTATGAATATTGGGAATGCCAAAAAGTGTCCCAACCCTAGGTTTTTCCACCAAACAGAAATTGTATGTATTAAGATCTAAACTTTGGTTCATAAGTGCTTCATAAAGAAATGCTCTGATATAATGAAAACTGTGTTGAATTTCATTAACATTCACTTCTATATATTATTCAAGATTACTAAATAACTCAAACATGGCAACACTGTATTGTTCCACTGTCATAATCACAATGTTGCCCCCTTGTCACTTTTCATGTATCTTAGGTAATTTCTATCAACCAACTTTAGTAAGGCTTTACGGTCATGTTGAGTCAAATTGTCATACCATCTACTACCAGAATTTTTACTATTCAAAAAACAATTTCCTGAATACAAACTTCCTCAAACACTTTAAGGGTTTGATTCAAAGCCGGGGTATAACAAGATGGTTTACATAACCTAGAGTTACACATTTCAATGTGATGTAGCAAATAATTTAAATTGAGTTTGCGAACAAACTGTTTAAAGTCAATTATAGTTCTGGTAAAGTCCGCCTTTTTGTAGGAATGAAGTTGAAGTCATAACTTAATACATTTAACTGGTGCTCATCAAAACAAACAAGTTAATAATGCAAAATTTATAATCAAGAGAGCTTACTGTCCGTCATTTGACGATTTCACCTTCATGTTCCGAGTCCTGACAGTTCTGTTGTCTCATTTTGGTAAAAGAGCCGAGGTTCTTAAATGTGCACCAGCTACATTTGCATTGGAGGAGGCAATATTACTTGTTGCTTCATTGGGGACTGACATTTCTCCAGTATCTGCCTCATTTTCATTCTCTGAATGAATGATGCTTGATTTCTCCGCCCTAAAAAACCTCGTGGCCAAGTTAGAAGGCTGGGATTGGTTGACCTGACTTGTAGCCTAGCTCGGTCTATTAGAACTGTTCTTATGGACTCATCCACTTTTCTTGGAAAAACTAGGGGTGTTTTCTTTAGTATGACCCAGTTTATCATTTTTATTTTGGTTGTTTTTTGTCTCTGGAACAAAGTTGTTATAGGCAATATCTTCTTCATAGGCATTCACATCCCTCAAAAGTTTATGTTTATGCTCAATAACTTCACCTTCATGTGTTTCAACTTCTTTAAGTATTTGATCGAACACACCATCAGAGTGGAAATCTCTCGTTAGCATACAAAGTTCTTCATCTATCTTAGTGATGTCCTGTTTCAATAACGACATCATCTTGTGATTATTGTCTATAAGAATTTTAAGCAACTGCAGACCCGCAGTATTGAAGTAAGTGGCAGGTTCACTAAAAAAACAGGTCAATGACAGAAATATCATTAGGGCATTCGAAGAAACTTAAGCCCTTTGGAATGATTTCCAACTCTATGCATCTGTGAAAATACTGGATTTCTAAATCCAAAGACTGGTATTTCTTTAACAATCTACATAAACTGTCATAGTTGTTATTAAACTCATCCATGCTGGCCTTGGTGATTTTATAATCAGCCTTTGGTCAAACCTATTGTACAGGACAGAACGAATGTCATTGCACTGAGCAGGTCTAATGTTAACATTTGAAGGCATACCATTCTCTCCAGAGCTGCTAGAGGTATGTAGGTCAATCACTGTTAAACGCTCATCATCAGAATTAGAAATTGGTTCAGCAACAGCATTCTCTTTAGCAACTTCTTCTTTCAGCTGCTCCCGTTAGGGGTTGCCACAGCAGATCAACTAAAGTCTTTAAAGTCTTTTCAATCGTGTTCAGAGAGGTTAATAAATGAAAAATACCATTTTCACAAAGCAAAGGTGTAGGATGTATGGTGACATCCAAAACTGGATCACGTTCCATCTCGGCCATTAGAAAACACGCAGCAAAAAACCCACAAAACTGATAAAGCATGTAACTAAGGTCCAAATACACACCAAGAAACACCAGACAGTGGTACTGATGGTCAATGAAGACTGGAAAGCAGGTAGCTTAGTGTATAAAAACTTTATTCCACGCTTTCGTCTCAATAGGACTTCTTCATTACAAATAATAAAAACAAGTCAAAGCAACCACAGTAATATACCTTGTTTAAAATTGTGTGAGCCAATAAAAAATCCAAACCAATTAATCAATTAAAAGCACACTTGAAATTTTTAAAGCAGCCTGCACTGGGAAATAAAACTGTCAGAGAACCACAGAAAATAAATTAAAACTGCCTAATAGTGAGTTTCCTATATTTAAGAAACATTTGATGTTAATTGCATCATTTAGACCGGGCTTTTTATCAGCCCCTAATCTAATCTGCCAAGCAGTTTCTTTTTTGTTCCAAAAGAGTATTAGAGAACACATATATAGTATTAAAAGCAAAGATTTAAATAATGCTTTATACAAACATACTATAGAGTGTACAAAATATAAAAACATTTTATTTTCTATTTCAGAGGAAGTGCCTATAGCGGTGGTGATTATAAGAATATTGTGGAACAAAACGAAACTGCTTGGCAGATTAGATTAGGGGCTGATAAAAAGCCCGGTCTAAATAATGCAATTAATATCAAATGATTTCTTAAGTATAGGAAACTCGCTATTAAGAAGTTTTAATTTATTTTCTGCAGTTCTTTGACAGTTTTATTTCCCAATGCAGACTGCTTTAAAAATTTCAAGTGTGCTTTTAATTGATTAATTGCTTTGGCTTTTTTATTGGCGCTCACAGTTTTAAACTAGATATATTACTGTGGTTGCTTTTACTTGTTTTTATTGTTTGTTTTGAAGAAGTCCTGTTGAGATGAAAGCATGGAAGAAAGTTTTTATACACTAAGCTACCTGCTGTCCAGTCTCCATTGACCATCATTACCACTGTCTGATGTTTCTTAATGTCACCGAGTGCCCTGATAGCTGTGGATGTACTGTGACCTGATTAAAAGCCATTTTGCTTTTGAGAGAGAATGTGGTATTGGTTGATACTGATGCACTGAGTTGCAAATTAAGTCATTTTTTTCTAGAATTTTTCCAAAAGTAGGGAGAATAAAAAGAGGCCAAAATTCTGATCTATTGAATGTACTGGGTTTCAGAGGGAGAGGATTTACAATGGTATTCTTCCAGATATTAGGCATAAAAGTAAGTTTCATACACAGGCTGGAGAGGTTTCAAATAATTCTAATATGATTCTAATATTCCGCTGTGGCGACCCCTAACCGGGAAAAGCTGAAAGACACAAACAAATTCTAATATTGTAAATATATCTATAATATGTTGTGTTTGAGAATAAATATTGTCATATGGTATGTTTTTACTCTAGCTACATCTGAAGTATGTATAAATTGTTTTCCTATTATGTTCAATATCCTTATGCATGTTTTTTCAAATTTTTTCCTGATCTTGTCTTATACTACGTTCACTTTGTCCAGTTTCTTCATTACAGTTTTCCAACTAAACAGCTATTTCTTATATTTTAGATCAATCATTTTAATTAAGTATCTTGTTCTTATGATAATATATCCTCCTTACCTTGTGTGTCTAGATCCTAATGTTAAAAATTGTTTTTGCTTTTTCAGTTCTAAGAATTTCCATTACAACACTTGCCACATTCCTTATGCGGAAGGTCCAGTGAATGCATCACTTCCAAGCTAACACAGTGACAGCTTTTGTTCCCTTCAGTCTATTATTGATGGTCAGTGCAATGCTTTTGATTTCAGTTTGACAGAATTATCTAGAGTAATTTAATTGTTATAACTCTATGTCACTGCTCATTAACAGTGACAAAACCTGACATGAAGTAACAATCATTTTATTTGTAACACAAAAATGTCCAGGATGTACTGTTCCCGGATAGGTTTCCCTACAATCTGCAGCAATTGTCATACCTATCAACCACTTAGTGCAAGAAATCTGGAAAAAGCCATAAATAATGGGGGAATGAAGGCCCCAAAATAGGGACAGTCTTTAAATATTCTTCTTTTAAACTTAGAAGTTGAGAGAGTAACAGGCTTTGCATTAGCATGAACTTTTGGAAGAATATAAAGTCTGAAATTCAAATGTCTGACATTATTTTTTTTACTTCAGTCCTCAATGATTTGCCAAAAATACAAAAATTATATAAGGAACACACCTAAAATATTAGATGACAATCTGGACAGTCGAGCAGCATAGCAATTATTGTACATGGTGAGTTTCTGTTGGTTCGTGATTCCCTTTGGTAGGTTCATTTGAGTTGGTGTTTTCTTTGTCTTTTGCTGGTTTTGCTCACTTACTGCTGGGGGCATTTTGTTGAGAAGACCTTGGTTGTTGAAATGCAAGTCCAGTGTCTCCACGGGCTGTATCTTAGCTACAAATGTGTGCATGCACAATAGAGCAAAGTGTTGGTCCGAGACATAGCATTCACACTACCATTAAGAATACAAATTAAAAAAAAAAACAATCACAAGAGGAGTGTGGGTATGCATGCCACGAGTCTGATGTTCGCTAAATATTAGGAAAGTGACTCTTATTTTGGTCTGCCCTTCAAATGTGTAGTTTACTGGTGAAGCGCTAAGGATGGGAAGTCCCTAGATAATTACATACACAAGTTTCAGTCATCCTATCCTTCAGAAAAGATACACTGACACAAATCCTTTTATTCCAGCAACTTGCCTTGTTTCTTAGTGTGTTAGTTAAATCTCGCCTATTTAGGCATTGTCCCCCCCATGGTTTTAGATTTGGTTCAGATCTCTTGCCACCAAAGCTGCCTTATAAAAGGCAGGCCAGGAATCAGAAAGGAAATGATGAAAATGCACACAAATGAAACTTGAGATTTATTCAGGTATAAACATTGATTTACAACAGGAAACCTAGCGTTACAACTGTAAAGATCTTCGCAAAGTTTTTTGAGTTTGCCTCAGATGGTGGCCTGTTGATCATGGAATCTGTGATTTTCTGGCTGTCAAGAGGGACTGAGGGCATTAAATCATGGGCTTTCCCTTGTACAGGGCTGGGTGGCCTTGCTCCTTCGGCAGTGCTCCGTTTCACGGGGAAATGCATATTGTGGTTAACAGCTGTAATAGCGCATGCTGCAAATAGTTTTAGGCCCTTATTTATATCTATCTATCTATCTATATATATATATATATATATATATATATATATATATATATATAAAGAAAAGAAAATGTAAGGGTTTAGTAGGCCTTATGGGTTCGCACATTCAGTATTACTTAAATTAAAAATTAAATGAAAAAAAAAAGGATTTTTGAATGCCCAGCACTGATGTTTGGCAGGGGTAGTGTGGCTGGATTCTGCGTTTCGTTTTGCATTTTTGCAATGTTCCTCTCTTTTGTGATGGAAGGTAGAGTTTCCTTGAAGTTTGTGATGGTGATCCAGGAGATGTGTCGAAAACTTTAAAGACATAGTTGCTTACTGTCATGTGCTTATGTTTTATAACGGTATTTAAGTATGCTTTATGAAGGGTAACTTTAGGTTAGTCCATAGGCCAAGATTCTTTAAATAGTTCACTATATCAGCAATATTTGACATTGAGTGAAGTGATGAGACTATGTAAAGGTAAGGTGGTCAACTTATATTTCTGCCACAAATAATTGGTTTGCTTTAATTAAGCTTTATGTGTAGTCTCCTGTCATTACTAAACACTTGTATTTGACTGCAGAGCATTCAATTAGATCACGGTAGGTGAGGATGTGGCATTGATCAGTAAGAAGTGCCCAGTTCATCTGCTTATGTAAATAGGCATTTGTTAGATTATATAGCTTCAGCTCATGTAGGAGCCTGCTGTGGTCAATGTCTGCTGTGTCAGGGTGCCAACTCTGTAGTTATTTGTTGGATCTGCTTTGAATAATTTTCCAAGCACCTCGAATCCCGGGAGGTTAAGCGCTACAATCGGGTTCAAGCCCTGGCCAGAGTCAATTATTAGCCTTTGTAGAAAATCCCAGATGGCCTAGTGGTATGGTTTCTGATTAGGGTGTTAAGGGTCCCTGGGTTCAAGCCCTGCCAGTGCCAGTTATTTCCACCATAGCAGGACTCAGTCTTCCAGTGACAATATTTTGAGTGTCAATCAGCTGGGCAATGACAGTCAGAAGGGCTCTCTCATTGGGGGGTGCAAATACTTCCTGGAGACTACCTTGTCTGTTGTCCCTTTTATGTTCCTGTTTGTGGTGCATCAGAGAGGCAGGATTCAGGTATGTAAGAGTGTGCATAAGACCATGGGTGCTGGGACCAAACTCAGAGCATCTTTGGTTTGTCTGCAGTCCTGATGGTTTTTCTTGGAGCAGGTGGAGTATCAAGTTTGCAGTCTGTGTCTTGTCTAGGGTATGGGCTGTCAACTTGAAGGGGGATTTGGGGTCTGCTTGGGTCGATGTCCTTCGCTTGTCACAGGGAATGGACTTTTGTCATGGTTGTGATGGGTTGGGGAATACTTGACACACTAACTTCCGTGGGTTTTTGTCTGCTCGTGAAGATGCTTGTTAGGAGGGCATGCGTGCTACAGCTTTAATGGATGTGGGGGAGGGTTATGGCATGTACTGTTAGCAGTAATTGTAACTTTCTTAGTTAAAGCAGTGCATCTGAGTCAGCCTTTGACTCTACCATTTGGATAGTCTGGCATAAGCTTTCATGATTCTGGTGTTCCGCAGGTGAAGGAGATCAAGCAGGGTAGGAAGTAATAGCATGATTACTCCAAGGAAGACTTTGTGGCACAGAGTGTAGGGAGATGGCTTTTAGTCTATCTCAATACTCTTGCAATTTTAGATCAGTGATTTTCTTGTGTAGGAATTTTTGGAGTCGTAATTTGGCATGATATTTAGGCAGGTACATGTTTGTAGGGGATGTTGTATCTGATGTCAGATTTGATGACAGGAGGTATGGAGGTACATGGTTTTATATAGAAGAAATGCCCTTGAAAATGATCTGTACCCAGGTTGAATGATAGCCTGTCTAGGATTCAAACATGGTAGTCAAAGGACAATTAGTGGCAGTGTTTGTTTTAAGGGAAGGTGTTTGTTTAAGTCAAGGTGTCATTAATAGGGTATATATTAGACAAATCATGCCTGTCAAACAGATTCCCACTATTTGGCATTAACTTTGTACATATTGTAGTGAATCTGGGCAAAAAAAAATAATAAAAGTTTATCATTTCTAAATGTTTGGATAGTTGATTTAGCCCTCATGGGGTGGAACAAATGGGCAAATGGTGGAACACATGCTAATGGCTGCTGTCAACTTTAATGGGTTGGTATGGGATATTTAAAATATGCTGGTTTACCTATAAAGATGATCTTTTTAATGAAGAATTAAGGGTTAGCTTTGTAATTCTTAACATCACTTAATATGAGATGTACATTAATTCCAGCATTTCCCTCTTCATCATTGTTAGAGAAATATGTATTTGAATATATTTGAAGTGCTAGTTTTAAAGCAAAGTAGTATGCAATGCATTTTATTCTATTAATGATGTAACAAAAAGGATGAATTCATGTGTAACTGCAAGAAGTTTTGAAACTGCAGTGTGGCTTGTAGCAAGTTGGCCTCTGACCCTGGCAGCTGCTAGCTCAGCAAGTTTTAATGTTTATGCTTTTCACAAGTGATTATCTGCTGGGTCAGGAAATTAAATATGTGAAATAATGAAATCTTCTGCTCTTTCCTGCTGGGATGATTTGGCCTTGTGTATGTGTTACTAGATAACATGCAGCTGTTGGGAAAGTGTTACAGGGGAACAAAGAAGTTTATTAGAAGACTGAATCTGCTATTGTATTCGAAGTCTGAAACCTTGGAGAAGTAACTTTACAGAAAGACATTATGTCTGACCAGGTGGATAGCAAGGCCGTATTGTTACCAGAGGAAAACTTTTTTTAAATATACAGCATCAGCATTATTTAATGAATAGAACACTGTAAGCTAAAGTGATGTAGATGCCCTGTGACTGACCACGTCAGTAAGGTGGGCACAACTTGAATGTAAACTATAAAAATTGTGTACTTCCTGTTTCATGTCAGACAAAATTCTGTACTTGTACGTTTTTTGCCTCCTGGTGTACACTAGTAAACTTTTGAACCTGAACCTCCTGTGTATTGATCTCTTGATTTTATTTAACAGTTTGGTCCTTCGAGCCGGATATCCCTCAGACAGCTGCAGATCAGAGTCTACCGGTGGTCGAATACTGCGCAGGAGAAGTTACCGAAACGGTTCTTCTTGGGTGAAAAGACCTCCGACTGAATTGTCGTTTAAAGAGGCTGGCCACTTTCTGATCTGTGGCCGAAGAGCGGATCCTGGACGGCTCAATACCGGAGGCTCAGTTAGGAAGACTTTTACCTTTTTTCTATTTTAGATCAGGGACTAGGTTACAGTAAATATTGTTGTCAAGATTTGTTATGCAGATCAGGGACACAAGGAATTACTGTGTATTTGGTCATAGATCAGGGTAACAGAATAAGGTAGGCAGTTATTCTAGATAACTGTGAAAAGAACTGAAATTTTGATATCACATGATAAGAAGGGTTACATAACATTTTCTTTTACCATGGGAAATCAGTGCACTAAAACATCGCGAGATCCGCCCCTAACCGAAGACGCAAAATATATGCAATCACAACGTTCTGATAATGTTAGGTATTATATGAAATGGGTTAACAAATATAAATTCGATGGTAAATTAGATAAAACTTCACTGGTTAAACTCCTTAAGCAACTTAAATCCGATGCGGAAGGTCAGGCAAAAAAGCAACGCCAATTAGGCATTCTTCAGGCACACAGGTGGATTGAGGAAGCAAACCGTAGGGAATAGAAGACTAAAAATTTAAAAACATTATTTTTAGACAAAGAAGATAATACCATAGTAATAGCAACAGCTCCTCCTCCCCTGCCCCCTCCGTTGCCTTTTTCAGGATATGAAGCGAGTGGACAGGCTGGTCCGCCTCTGCATTATCCTGAGATCTCAGTGAGACCACAACCATTTATTAGAGATCCTATTGAAACTAGGTCCCGAACACGTAAAATACATGGGGACGCAGAATCATATCAAATAGAGAGAAACCTACAGGATGAGAATGAGGAAGAAATATGTCCACTTACAGAGGTCCCAAATCCTAAGGCAGGACAGGCACCGCAGGACCCAACTCTCTTAGTATACAGACCATGGACACCGGAGGATATCCGGAAAGCTACTGAGGGAATCCCCCATCCGAAAGTTAATTTTACGAAATTTTTAGAAGGATTTGCAAGACATGAGGTTGAGTTATCACTTGAATGGGGAAGAAGTAGAAAAAGTAGTAAGACAAATTATAGGTCCAGACTGGCACATGATTTGTGGCACCTGGAATCCTTGTAATGCAGAGTTTAAACCACTCCCACATACTGACGCAGAACTAGACAATAGAGTGAAAGGTCTTACAGACCGAATCTCTGAGAAATGGAAACCTAGAGCAGACTGGACTTGCATTAACCAATGCATACAACAGGAAAATGAGACAATAGATGGATACTATGCTAGATTTATTGGAATGTTTTAATAATCATAGCGGTATGATAGTTCCTGAGAATCAAGTGAATGATTCCCCGTATGAACAACAAGTGAAAAATGCATTTTTAAAAGGTTGCATTGCACCTATCAGTAGCTTCATTACGAAGCATATGATAGACCATCGAACAGGTAGGCTACAAGCCTTACTTGAATATGCTAGACATGCTGAAAGACATTTTAATAGTAAAAAGAAAAAGAAGGCGCAAGTCTTCACTGCTGAAGACGGAGCTGAAGTATTTGTGTTACAGTCAGGTAAAAAGGGAAAGAAAAATGCCCAGGGAAATAAACAGTCTGACAAACGGTCAGAAGATTTTGAGGAAAGGAAAAAGAGAGGTGGATGCTTTAAGTACGGGAAGAAGGGACATCTAGCGAGGGATTGTAAACAGAACAAAAAGGTAATCACAGAAGACAAGGGAGATGAGGACTGACTATATGATAGTGAAGATACATCATGCAGAAGTCAGAAATCATCAGGAGAAGTTAATAAACAGAGAACAAATGTAAATGTGATAGAAGGAATAGAGGAAGTGCAAGTAGATATGGAGGATGAAGAAAGTGAAATTTTGGATTTAGCATTATTGAGCCTAGAGCTCTACTTAGCAGATACGAAACTGGAAGTTACACTTCTGGTGGAGGGGAGGGAAGTTAAATTCCTGTGCGACTCAGGAGCGTCACGGACCCTGATACACCCCTCCAAGTTACCAGAACATTCTGAATCACCTGATTATATACTATTGAAAGCTGCGAATGGACAGCTATACAGGGAACCACTTTCCCATGATATAGCAATAACTGACCCTGTTTCAGGTATGACCCAAAGAAGTAAGATTGTTGTTTCTGCAAAGTGTCCAGTAAACCTATTGGGTAGGGACCTTATGCAGATATTTGGCATAGCAGTAGTTCCAACTGTGCAGGGTATGGAGGCACAGAGGCAAATGGATACTTTTGTGGTGTGATCGTACGGTGAAACTTTTTATTGGTACAGCCAGGACCTAGATACGACTGGTCCAGGGGCAGTAACAGAGGAACTGATGAACGTAGCCATCAGTAAAGCCCCCTCCCTTGACACTGATCAACAGCATTTGTTACACTGTACTCTATACTACTGTAATACGCCAGGACCTGATAGAGAATATGAGAAAGAATTGTTCAAAAATCATGCAACTAGAGTAGTATTACATACCTTGTATTGGGATACTGAGGGGAACAGTGTAGTTAGCTGTTCATTGCCTCAAGAATTCCTTGTATTATATAGATCAAATCGATTGCCACATGTCAGCTTGACAAAGAACAAAAACATAAAATGGGCAGACTTAGGAGAGAAGGTAACAAGATGGGAAAAACAGACTGACTTAGAATTGTCAGAACAGGGAATACAGAAACAAAAGTTGAATTGGTTGACGCAAACACACCCAGCTGTACACTTGCAATTTAGCGAGGACAGCTGATTAGCATTTTCATTAGAAGAAGAAGAGAAAGCCTTATGTGAAATACCAACGACTCTTTGGTCAACAGGCAAGTCAGATGTAGGACTTATTCGAACAGCAGGACCAGTTACAATTACACCAAAGTCAGCATTTAGGCCACAGAAAAGACAATATCCTTTGAGGAAAGATGCAGAAATAGGAATCAAGCCTATAATAGCAGCATTACTCAGGGAAGGAGTACTGGTAGAATCTCCTGATTCACCATGTAATACACCCCTATTTCCTGTTAAAAAAGCAAACGGGGAATGGCAGATGGTTCAAGATTTACAAGCTGTAAACAATGCAGTGATACCCAGAGCACCCACGGTGCCAGATCCACATACTTTGTTAAATGACTTAAAACCGCAACAGAAAAATTCTCTGTGGTAGATATCAGTAATGCTTTCTTTTCAATACCTATACATCCTGATAGTCAGTACTGGTTTGCATTTACATTTCAGGGAAAAAGGTATACCTATACTCGACTACCACAGGGATATTGTGAGAGCCCAACAATATTTGCACAAGAAATGGCTAGCAACCTGGCAGGGTTTACCCCACCAGGAGGTAGCCAGATTCTACTTTACGTAGATGACATCTTGCTAGCAGCCCCCACCCAGCAGCAATGCAGGGAAGATACTGTAGTGCAATTGAAATTCTTAGCAATGCAAGTACACAAAGTGAACAAAAGTAAGTTACAACTTTGGAAAAAGCAAGTTAGATACCTAGGATATGTGATATCCAATGAAGGTAGGATATTAGACGAGGATAGAAAGACAGTGATTTTACAAGCACCCAAACCAACAACCAAGAAGGAAATGATGTCCTTCTTGGGAACAACTAATTTTTGTCGGAGTTGGATACCAAACTATGCTTTGGAATCTGCTCCACTGACTGACTTGATATATACAATACCAATGGCAGCACAAGATTTATTACAATGGACACTCGAAGCAGAAATGGCTTTCTGCAGATTGAAGCAGTTAATAGCTTCTTCATTAGTTTTAGGACTCCCAAATTATCACAAACGGTTCTTTCAAACCATAGATTGCAAGCAAGGATATATGACGTAAGTGCTGACGCAACAACATGGGGATAAGCAACGCCCCATAGCCTATTATTCATCACAGTTAGACCCAGTGGTGCGATCTTTGCCTCACTGTGTACAAGCAGTGGTTGCAGCTGCAATGGCAGTACAGGCTTCAGCCTCAGTGGTATTATTCCACCCTCTCACATTGAGAGTGCCTCATGCAGTCGCAATAATTTTACTGCAAGAGAAAGTAGCATATCTCTCTCCTGCTAGACATCTTTCATGTATGACTATGCTGCTGAGCCAACCTCATATGACAATTGAACGATGTACGACATTAAATCCATCAACATTACTCCCAACTCCTGCGGATGGCACACCGCACAGCTGCCTGCAGGAAATTGAACAGTTAACCTTGCCCAGACAAGATCTCACAGATATGCCCTTGGATGATGCCGAGGTGACATATTACGTGGACGGCTCATGCAGAAGGGGCCCTACAGGAAAGAATCTAGTGGGGTATGCAGTAGTTACAGACACTGAAATTTTAGAAGCCCAAACCTTACCACATAACTTATCTGCACAAGCAGCAGAATTGATAGCTTTGACACGAGCATGTACTTTAGCAAAAGACAAATGTGTAAACATATATACTGATAGTCAGTATGCTTTCTCTACAGTACATGTATTTGCGCAACAATGGAAAAATAGGGGAATGATAACTTCTAGTGGAAAACCAATTAATCATGCGCAATTTATTTTGGAATTATTAGAATCTATCCAGTTACCTACTAAAGTAGCTATTTGCAAATGTGTAGCTCATACAAAACAACAGGATAGGATTTCGAAAGGCAATGCGAGAGCTGATGCAGCTGCAAAGCAAGCAGCCTCAGTCTCAGAAACTTTACTTTTGAATGAGGAATTACAACCCTCTGATATTTTACATTTAGACATGTTAAAAACAATGCAAATGCTCACTATAAAAGCAGAAAAACAAAAATGGGAAAAACAAGGCGCAATTCTTGAAAATGGACTGTACATTTCCAAAGAGAAAAAAACGATATTGCCATCTAATTTATTTAGATATGCAGCTTTGTTGAGCCATGGGCAGTGCCATGTCTCAACAGGGGGGATGGTACAGTTAGTAAACAGAATATTCCAAACATATGGATTCACAAACTACACAAAAAAATTTTGTACAGCTTGTCATACTTGTAAGAAGCACCATGCACAAGGGGCATTTAAACCTAAGCAAGGAAGTTTTCCTACACCACTGTATCCGTTCCATACCATCTGTATGGATTTCATAGAATTGAATAAGTGTGAGGGGAAAAAATATTGCCTAGTCATTGTAGATATGTTTTCTAAATGGGTAGAAGCTTTTCCAACCAAGAATCCGGATGCAGCAACAGTGGCAAAAGCCCTGATAAAAGAAGTAATCCCTAGATTTGGTATACTGGAAAGGATTTATAGTGACAATGGCACACATTTCGTTAATCAGACAATCCAGCAACTTGGAAGATTTTTCGTAATCTCCTTGAAAAACCATTGTGCCTACCACCCACAGTCAGCAGGACTGGTGGAAAGGTACAATGGAACCCTTAAGAACAAACTTAGGAAGTTAGTTAATGAAACCCAGAAGAATTGGATATACTGTTTGCCTTTAGCACTGCTGAGTAAGAGAACAGTTCCAAATGTGAAGGGTTTGACTGCCTTCGAAATGGTTTTTGGGAGAGCATATTATGTGCCTCAGTGGAAAGCTCTCATGCCTGCAGAGCAAGAGGCTGACAGTTCATTAGCTAGTTATATGAGGAAACTGTTAACAAATAAATCTGTTTTGCAGTTTAACTCTTTTTCAGATAAGGAACAGACCAGACCGGTGGAAGCAGTTTTGGCTCCGGGAACGTGGGTGTGGCTAAAAGTGATGAAGAGGAAGAATTGGGCGAGCCCAAAGTGGGAAGGACCATACCAAGTACTGTTGGCAACGCCTACTGCAGTCAGGGTGGCTGAGAGGACGTCCTGGGTCCATTTGACATGCTGTAAACCGGTAAAGAACTTTCAACTTGATAAAAACTTTGTGACTGATATACAACAAGGGCAAAATGGCCAAGAACAAAGCGAATAGAAATACAGATCAACCCCAGAGATGTTGCATAATCATTTTGTTGAGTATACATTTATTAACTATAATTGTGACACTTTTCCTCTTGTTGTGGTTTTCCCTACACTCAACCACACAAGTAAAAGTGGGAAGACGTGACGAAACATCTATAGACTGGCATCCAAATTTTAACACATACCTAGCCATGAAGCGTGTATATGCAGAGACTATGAACATTTCAAATTGCTGGGTTTGTACAGCTATACCAACAGCATATGGAGGACTGATAATGTCCGCTGTCCCTCTGGGGATAAATGAGACTTGGGAAAATTTGCTTTTTGACACAGGGACTGTGAGATCACAGGACAAAATAGCTTTGTTTTTACCTGTCACACAAAAGGGAATTGTATGTTTTTATAAAAATGATACTCTCCAGGTGGGCTGGAGCAATTGTAATATAACGATATCTTATCGGTGTTATATTAAGACTAGTAATGGCAATACTTTTTGCAATACTAATTATGACTCATATTTGAACTCAGTGAAAACAACCATGAATGAAATTCGCAAAAATCCTGTTTTATTTAAACAATTGTCAGTTATAGATCAGAAAATGTTTCATGCAGGGTTAATGCGTATTAGTACTAAAGTAGAAAATTGTTATTTTGTTTGTGGGAAAAAGGCATATAAATGGCTACCTGAGAATTGGTCCAGCAGTTGTTTTTTTGGGTTATCTGGTTCCGGCTATAAGACAATCTGCAGAATTACCTTTGGGTAAGATACGAAACGTGAGAGAAGCAGCCCGAAAACCTGAAGGTCCAGTTGAAAAACCTGTAAATCCAGTAGGACGGATCGAAGCTGGCTGGAAAGACCATAATACCGTAAAGGACAAAAGCAAATGAACTCATATGGACTTGAGTGACAGTGTTACATCTTGGGCAGGAATATTCCCAGCATATGGAGCAGTCAAATCAATCTGGGAGTTGAGGAAGCTGTCGAAACTTCTCGAAGTAATGCGTAATGCAACTTTCTCTGCCCTAGAACTGGTGACTGATGAACTGAATGCAATGAGAACTGTTGTGCTACAAAATCGAATGGCTCTTGACTTCACCCTAGTGGTGAGAGGTGGTACGTGCGAGCTTATCAAAGAAGAATGCTGTGCATACATTCCGGACAATAGGCATGATATTAACAACCACCTAGAGGTAATTCAGCAAGTATCAGCCATGACTGAACCAGGCCCAAACCCACTGACGGACTTTTTCCAGAATCTATTTGGGGGGTGGGGTTTCATCCTAATGAATATTCTGATTGCTTTTTGTGTGGGTTTACTCCTAATAGGAGCATGTGTTTGTTGTGGAATTCCCTGCATGAAAAGATTAATCAAAGATTTTATTTATGTATCTGTTACTGAAACTTTGTACCAAGATACTGAGATTGAAAAATTGATCTCAGACGACACTTTTTCTGAAGTATAGATCACATGACTCACCTAGCTGAAAATCCTTAGTGGAAGAGGTTAGGAGACGAAATGACATTATGCATAATTCAAAATAGAATAAAAAGTATTAATAGGAGGGAAAATGTTAGAGAAATATGTATTTGAATATATTTGAAGTGCTAGTTTTAAAGCAAAGTAGTATGTAATGCATTTTATTCTATTAATGATATAACAAAAAGGATGAATTAATGTGTAACTGCAAGAAGTTTTGAAACTGCAGTGTGGCTTGTAGCAAGTTGGCCTCTGACCCTGGCAGCTGCTAGCTCAGCAAGTTTTAATGTTTATGCTTTTCACAAGTGATTATCTGCTGGGTCAGGAAATTAAATATGTGAAATAATGAAATCTTCTGCTCTTTCCTGCTGGGATGATTTGGCCTTGTGTATGTGTTACTAGATAACATGCAGCTGTTGGGAAAGTGTTACAGGGGAACAAAGAAGTTTATTAGAAGACTGAATCTGCTATTGTATTCGAACTAGTCTGAAACCTTGGAGAAGTAACTTTACAGAAAGACATTATGTCTGACCAGGTGGATAGCAAGGCCATATTGTTACCAGAGGAAAACTGTTTTTAAATATACAGCATCAGCATTATTTAATGAATAGAACACTGTAAGCTAAAGTGATGTAGATGCCCTGTGACTGACCACGTCAGTAAGGTGGGCACAACTTGAATGTAAACTATAAAAATTGTGTACTTCCTGTTTCATGTCAGACAAAATTCTGTACTTGTACGTTTTTTGCCTCCTGGTGTACACTAGTAAACTTTTGAACCTGAACCTCCTGTGTATTGATCTCTTTGATTTTATTTAACAATCATTCTGGGTCTATTCCAGAACATGGTGTTTTTGGTCAATTTGTGACTTCATACCTGCCGGGGAATTCATGCTATCGCATGTGCATATTTTTAGTTTTAGGAGCAATAGATGAAAGTTATCCCTGATAGGCCATTTGTTCTATATGGGTGTGTGACCTTGGCTAGTTTTCTTGGTTTAAATATATAGTATGGTTTGGGAACTGGTCCTGGTTATATTTTGGGGAGTCTTTAGTATAAAAGAGGTGAAATTCATGAGTAAGGTGGAATCTAGCAGCATATACTGTGAAGGAGTTAATGTGCACAGCTAAAAATGTTCTCTTATTTTGTAGATGAAAGTGCAGGGGATCATTAGTTGCTTGAGTATATAACTGCTCTTGAGAGGTGATGGTTGCTAAGCCTATTTTGGTAAGTACTTAATTTGACGTATCAGATTTGTGGCAAGGCGCTGAAAGGTGATTAAAGTTAATTTATAGGCAGGGTAAAGTAGGACTGTTGTTTTTCAAGGGGAATTGGGGTGGTTGTAAATGACGGAATTATTGTAACATGAATTTGGGGGGGGGGTCTACTTTATTTACACGAAAGCTTAAAACAGCAAATGCATATACATCGAACCGAGAAACCATCAAAACACAATAAAAATGGAACTACACAACAAACATGACATGTAACAGCTGTAGGCAGGGGCGCAAGCCACCCTGCGCCCCCCACACTCACCGCTACTTAAATATACCAATTCTGAGATCACACTACATTGAAGTAAATGGAAATCTCCACCTACGAAGATTTCCGTTTACAGTTTTTGACGGTTCGCACTTTCGATGCATATGCATTCGCTGTTTTAAGCTTTTGTGTAAATAAAGTAGCCCCGAATTTGGGGTATCTGGAGAAGGGCTGATTAGGCATAGGAAGTCACTAGGTTGGTTTGATGTCTGGTAGATGGTATGTTAACAAGTGTTTGTTTTGTATTCATTAAGGCATTTCAAGGTGGCTAGTGTAAGGCCAAGGTAGGATGTTGAGGGCAAGCAAGTTATAGCAGGGTTTGATATTTGCCTGGGGGTAGCTTTGGGTTCTTAGGGGGTAGTTACTAGGTTAATGGCTCTAAGGTTTTGATGAACTAGCCAGCGTCAGGTAAGTAAGATTCCTTAATCCAGTGTGTACTGAATGTTACTCTTATTTAATAGGGACATGGGTGATTGTTGCCCTATTGGATCTATTTCTTGGAACTCTTATTTGGTGGTTCTCATACCCTTATTTGGGTCTCTAAGAGTGAATTTGTGTGGTTTTTTGTACTGTTTTGCACTCTTACCATCCTTACGTTGTTTCTGAGTAAATTTTGATGGCGGAGACTCCAGGGGCAGAGATCAGCAAAGAGTCCACAGTAACAGAGAAAGGTGAATTACGTAAAGTTATCGGACAATTGTCCCAACTAGTAGAACTTTTAACACCAGTGTGTTCATCTATTACGGTGTTATTAAATGAGTGTATCAATGGTTCTTTACTACCTAAATGCAAAACAGGAGCGGTTCCTGTTTCTTCATCTAACGGCAGTACACTTCCGGGTTCACAAGTTAATCCTCATGGCGAACGCTCTGTTTCTATTGCTTTGGGAAGTGTGGACAATGGCGAACAAGCAGCCTTTACTCCTATACCAAACATCAACGATTTCGATGAGTTTCCTCGTCTCCTTCGTACAGGAGCATCCGAAGTTAGTGACTTTAACAGTGGACACTTATTTCCTAATCAGGAACCTAGAAGTCAACGTGAACGGCGGTCTTATTCAAAACAAGGTGACTGTAACAACCAAAATCATTCTTTTGATTTGCAAGCTTTTTTAAACAAAAAATTCAATATTCATGAAGGTATTAATGATGCACATTTACCTACATCGTCTTCTGTTACATATAAAGAAAACTTGGATGTGTTATATTTTTATGTTGAAAAATATGAGAGATTGGGTTGCGATATAACCTTTTTACAGGAATGTGTCACTAAGGGTATTGTCCCTAAGGGACTGCGAGTATGTAAATACCCTAACCGTGTGGAAGAAAATTCAGTATTCCACAAGGATCTAATTGAGATATTTGATAAATGTGGAATAGAAATTGTAAAAGCTATTATAGCTGAAAACAACAGGGTTAGGGAACATTTATTCAGTAAAATTATTCAGGTTAATAAAAAAATCACTGGTGATTTATTATACAATGTGGAATCGGAGAAGTCTATATATCTTAGTATTTTTAAAAATATTGAAAAGGATTGTCTACAAAATATGAAAAGGAAAGCTTCTAAGTTGGAGAGAGATATACAAGCATACCAACTAGGGAATGCATACCCCAAACCAAAGCCCCACAGGTCATTTTGGGGTGAGGCAGTGGCTAATCATGATACATCTAATTTAAATGTTGACAATATTTCTGAACACAATGTGAGTGAATTAAACAACCAGGATTTTCCTTTAGAATATGTACCCCCACCATGCAGGTCGAACAGGTTAAGGAATCGATCTCCGGTTCATTACAATCAGGTTTACTACCAACCCAGGTTGAATCAGGTAGTTATTCAAGGGGGTGATGTTATTCAACAAAACATGAATATATATGAATACAAACATTATAAGATTTTTAATTATAGTATTCTTGATGTTACCATAGAACTTTTTGAATTATTCATAAAGGGCTTCAAGTTCATTCCACTAAGAAAGACCAATATTTCCAGTGCCATTGTGGATCTTAAAATGTTCCTTAGGAAACAAAATTTAGATATTATGTTTGGTAATAACTCCCTCAAGCAAGTAAATTCATGTAACACTCATTCCGATGTTTCCTTAAAGAAAAAGAGTGTATTCAATCCTCCCTTACACCCACAATTAAAGAATCTAGAACGTGTAATGGAGAGGGAAATTAGAAATATTATTAGTTCTCACTATGTTTCTTCAAATTTATCCAACAATGAGCAGGAACTTTTATTTCACCTGAGGGGCAATAGAAATATTAGAATTATGCAACCGGATAAAGGGGGTGGAGCAGTTGTGATGGACTATATTCTCTATGAATCTAAGATGAAACAATGTTTAAATGATGGTTCCAAATATTCAAAAGCATCGCTCAATGAAATTAATATTTCTAAAAGTAAAATTAACATTTTATTGAATGACTTATTACTTGAAGGTACTATTAATTTAGACATGTATAATTATTTACACAATCAATTTCCAAGGGTACCCTCAGTTTTTGGGATACCTAAGATTCATAAGGATCCCCATGACCCACCTTTGCGTCTTATAGTGGCCTCAGAGGGTTCTACCACTACTCCTTTAGCCAAGTATGTTGATATGAAACTGAAAAATTTATCCAACCAGAGTATTACTGTTATTAAAGATTCTTGGGATTTTTTAAGACAGGTGAAGACAAATCTTTTTTCCAAGGATATAATTTTTATCACCTTGGATGTTATTGATCTTTTTGGCAGTATACCCCATGACATAGGTTTGACTTGGCTTGAGGAAAGTATATTGCACTATGGTGATCTAAGTGATGATACATTTAGGACTGTTATGGTTCTTATGGAGACTGTTCTTAAACATAATTTTATGTTTTTTCAGGGTGAATTCTATAAACAGGAAAAGGGTGTAGCCATGGGGGCAAAATGCTCACCCACTTATGCCAACATTGTTTTGTCATGGTGGGAGAGACAGTATATTATTTCCAGTGAATACAGTAATTCATGGGTATTCTACAAACGCTTTCTGGATGATATTATTATTTTTTGGACAGATACGCTGGAAAGGTTTTATGAATTTCTAGAGTATATAAAATCGACTACATATTTTCTTGATTTCACATACAGTATAAATCATGATGAATGTTGTTATTTGGATGTTTCACTAAGGAAGGGTGATGACCACTTTATTTCTAAGGTGTATAGGAAACCCACCTTTTCCAATTCGTATCTCCATTTCACTAGCGGTCATCCTTTTGGACAAAAGAAAAACATTTTAAAAGGACAACTTATTAGATCCAGTAGGATGACCTCAGAAGAAGGTGATTTTTTAACAGACAGCAAGTTCATCATAGATATGTTCAAGGAAAGAGGATACCCATCTTTTTTATGTGATGAAATATATGAAATAGTTATGGAAGGTAGGAAGGATAGATTTTCCCCAATTCTAGGGTGTCATGAATCTACTATTACTACTCAATCTATTTCAACAGGGGATACACCCACTGATGTTACACCAAAGGCCGTTGACAATTTTTCCACTGCATATGTAATGGATTATACAGGTGATGCAATTCCACTCAAAAGAGTTTTAAGTAGGGAATGGGAAAGGTTCCAGGAAATTACTGACTTAGAGTATTTAAAGAAAAAACCTATTAAGTTTGTATATAGGAGAGACATAAATTTAAAAAACATATTTGAATTTGGAGGACAAGGTACTATAAACAATATTAGCCACAAAAAGGGAACCTTTAAATGTGGATCATGTTCCCAGTGTCAATACATTCAGACCGGTTCACATTTGTTCATACAAGATAGAAATAAGACAATTAAAAGTACTTCCTTTGCTAACTGTAATACACAAGGGGTTGTATACATTGCCACATGCCACTCCTGTTCTTCCTTCTATGTGGGTAAAACTGAAAGGAAATTTAAATCTAGAATCTATGAGCACTATTATGAAATGAGAAAGGGAAATATTAACAACGCTTTGTTTAGACATTCCCAAAAATGTGAGAATTCCATTTTTTATTTTTTTGTTCTTGAAATAGTGCCCAAAGAAATCAGGGGTGGCATGTGGGAAACCAAACTAGAATATAGGGAATTGTACTGGCAAATTGTCCTGGATGTTACCCAAGAACCTGGTTTGAATGATATGCTATCATTAGCTCCAGTTTTAAAACTGAGAGCTGCCAAGTTGTGAGATTGTCATTCTTATATTTGTCCACCAGATGGTGATAAAGATCTTTTTTAAAACATTTTTAAATTTGAAGAAATTAAATATATTTGTATAATGTATTAGTTTATTATTTTTTATGTATATGACATCATTTTAAAAGTTTTATTCAACTATTCACATCAATTTTAACAATGTTTCATTTTATATTATAAGGGCATTATATTATATGTTTTTTATAAAACACTTTTGCAGACCACAGTTAATTAGTTAATTAATTTAAATTATTATCTATCAATCAATTAACTGGTGTATAAATACAGCCATAAAGCAACTGAATGTATGTTCTGAGGAAGGTGTTCGCATTATGTATTTGGGAAGCGTTATTAAATACTCCAGTTCTACAACAGTGGTTCGCTATTTTGTCCAGACAAACTGTCAGCCTTATTTTATTGGATCTATTTCTTGGAACTCTTATTTGGTGGTTCTCATACCCTTATTTGGGTCTCTAAGAGTGAATTTGTGTGGTTTTTTGTACTGAATGTTACTCTTATTTAATAGGGACATGGGTGATTGTTGCCCATGTCCAAAGGGATACAAGTAGAGCTGTGTGGGGGGGGGGGATTTACACCTCAGCTTTGGTTATTGGCTATAATAGCATGACTATGGATGTTTTTTTTCTTTGCCTTAATTATGATTAACAATGTTGTTGGGAAAAGAGTGATTTATTTATAGAATAGGCCTTTTAATGCAATCATTTGTTTTATTTGGCATGGGTGTCAGTTGTATCATGATTCTGTGAGGTGTGGAGGAAATGCTACAGGTATTTTTGTTAACACATCTTAAATTTCATTGTTTTGTATGTGGTAGTAGATGCATTTTATGCAGCTGATGAAGGAGATATGCCAGTGGTGGTGCATACTGTCATTAAGAAGATGTGATTATGTGTGAATTAAGTATTTACAGTTTTTTCTTTTACAGATCCCTTGGAGGTTGCAAATGGAGAAGGGCTGATTGGGCATTACTTGGTAGGTTGAAGGAAGGTGGCTTCAACGGCAAGAGAGGGGGTCGAGGATGATGTCGGTTGATGGAGTGGTATGAAAATAGTTCATTGTCTTCCAGCAAGGCAGCCACATATGGAACTGTTATATTTTCTTCCCAATAGTTATAACATAATGGTTTGTTTGCTTGTTTAGGTGGGGAGCATCAGGAGTGAATTTACACTGTATTACTGGTAACTGGGTTTTTTTCTTGGATGGGCTCAGGTAAGGTTGCCGCCTTCATGGGAAGGGGATTAGTGGGTTGCATTGAGTAAGTGGGTTCAGGTGGTGAGCTAGATGGGGTGTCCTTGCATGGGAAGTGTGGCTTTGATTTACCGTCCTTGAAGGAGAGAAAGGGTATGGTTTATTTTCTACATTCCGGATGGAGTTGGCATGTCACTAGTCTTGTTTCAAACAGGTGGCATAGGGCAATTTCAAGTTTGGTATATTGCTGGTGGAATTCAAGGGTACTGATAGAGCTAAGAGGGGTCAGATTGTTAAAGCTATCATGGGGTTTAGGTGCCTTACTGTTTATAATGGATAGTTGGTGTTGGCAAGGTGGCTGTTAAATGGTATTTGGAAGTTTTCAGGTTGTTTCTACATGTCATTGGGCAAGTAAAAGGGGTTGCTATGGGAAGGGTGGTTTCGGTAGTTGAGTATTCCTGCTCCAGTGGCAGGTCATGCCCTGGCAATCATTAGTTAATTGCCAGGGGCTGATAATGTCCTGGTAATTATTGTACACTGAATGATGTTGGCCTTATTCCCCTAATGGTGTCTAGATGATGGAAGTTTAGTGGAGAGAGGGGAAACAGACTGGTCAGGCTGAGAAGAGGGGCAGGCTTGCCCTCTTCTCTTCCAACTCTAGTGTTGCATGGTCAATTCAATAAGTTGGGAAAGGAAAGTGAGCAGTTATGCTGCTTGATAAGTACATAAGTAAGTGAAGGAAGCTGCTTATTTGGCTTATGGTATAATGCAATAAATGGTAATGAAAGTGAGGGGTTACGCTGCTTGATAAGTATATAAGCAAGCAGAGGAAGCTGCTTATTGGTTGATGGTATAATGCATTAAATGGTAACGGAAGTGAGCGGGTATGCTGCTTCATAAGTAAGTGAGTGGAGGTATGGATGCTGTTTACTGATCAGGATGAGTAGGTTTACACTGTCCTGTCCTATGATAATGTTACATGGATGTTATTTTACCTGTATCATGTTTGGTTGAAATGAATGAATATTGGTTAACATTTATGTTTATAGAAATTTAATAAAGGTCATCAAATGTCATTCGGTGTGATGTGTTTCTTGAAGGGGACTGGGACAAATTAGGTTTGGAACAGACCAATTTGTCCAGGGACATCTTCAATGGGGGGGGGGTTAGATAAATACAGTATCAAGAATTGGGAGGACAGGCGGAGGATAGGGTTAAATAGTAATGGATGAGGTTTGGGAGGAAGTGAGGGAGGGGCTTAAAGGATGTTAGGCAAGTATATCTGGAGTAGGAGTCACATTTTGGCATGAACTTGCTACCCCCTCCCTCCCTATTTTTATTACTGGGGATGTGGTTGTGTAGTTTGGATAGGGTGGAGAATAGGGGCAGGCTTGCCCTCTTCTGTTCCCCCTCTGGTGTTGGATGGTCAAGTCAATAAGTTGGGAAAGGAAAGTGAGTGGTTACGCTGCTAGATAAGTACATAAGCAAGCGGAGGAAGCTGTTTATTTGGTTGATGGTTTAATGCATTAAATGGTAACGGAAGTGAGCGGGCACACTGCTTCATAAGTAGGTGAGTGGAGGTATGGACGCTGCTTACTGATCAGAATGAGCAGGTATACGCTGTCCTGTTCTATGATAATGTTACATGGATGTTATTTCACCTGTATCATTTTTGGTTGAAATGAATGAATACTGGTTAACATTTATGTTAATGGAAATTTAATAAAGGTCGTCAAATGTCATTTGGTGCGATGTGTTTCTTGAAGGGGACCAGGACAAGTAGACTCCACCCTCCACTCTGTTTAAAACACAGGTGTCCAGCATTAGGTCTGAATGTTCTACACAGTTTCACTTTTTAAAAAAGGACT
This sequence comes from Protopterus annectens, assembly GCF_019279795.1. Classification (NCBI taxonomy): domain Eukaryota; kingdom Metazoa; phylum Chordata; order Ceratodontiformes; family Protopteridae; genus Protopterus; species Protopterus annectens. Next base: position 713,146,519 of record NC_056743.1, read on the forward strand.
TTTTCAAAGATGGTACTTATGCAAAAAATATTTTCATTCATGTTGACCTGACTCTCACTTTTGTATGTAATTTGGGGAATAATATATCCTAACACCTGTGTAAGCTATGCTATCAAAGAGGCTTTATGTTCCCTGCAAAGACTCCTTGAAGATGAAATCAACAGAAACGACATGAATAAAAACAGCTCTATACATCCTAACATTAAGGCATTTTAAAATTCTAAAGCCCTTATCACAGCCTGCATATTTGCTTCTTGCAAGCATACTACTATTTGAGGTTCATTATCCTCTCTGCAAATGTAAATAATAATTCTTCTAATAAGTCTAATAAACTGGGGTGTGAGGGAACAGCTTCCCAGGAAAAAAAAAAAAAAAACATTAGTTTAAGATGTGCTCTGGATTTGTCGATATCTTGTGTGCGCATCTTTTTCCTTACACCTACATATACAGAGGTTCAATGAGTTTGGTTACATGTGGCTAAAATCGGCTTCTGTATTTCTGACCCACTTTATTTAACAATGCAGATGGGTGAGAGTTGTGTGGTAAAGGATAATCCCTGTGGAAGGGGAAAATTACTCTGTCCCAGAAATTGCGCTGTATCGGAGTTAGTATATACAATTTGCTATGGGGTACAGAGGTTTGACCTACTGCAAAAACACACTTTGTATTAATGCATGTTCTGAGGAGTAACCAAACAGCATGCGTAGAAAGTGTCAATGTTTTGCGATTTTGCACTAGTATGTCGACATAAAGGCAAACTAAATACTGTCACTAATTCCATTTACATTTTATATATATATATATATATATATATATATATATATATATATATATATATATATATATATATATATATATATACACATACACACCCACCTATATATATATATATATATATATATATGTATAGATATATACAGACATGCACATTCTATGTATGTGTGTAGATATATATATATATATATATCTATATATATACACGACACACACACACGCACGCACACACAGTTATATTTGTGTGTGTGTGTGTGTGTGTGTGTGTGTGCATCCCTATTACAAGCTTGAATTTTCACAAGCTTGAAACTTAAAATATTGAGCTAAGAACATCAAAATCCCAGAAACTCAAAGTTCCACCTCCCCCACACCACCTTTGTATTTGGTGCTAACCCTAATGCTGCCCCATCCCTCAACACTAACCCTAAAACGTATCTTTATAAAATCCTTCCCATAACACTGGCACTACACAAGACACACAAAAAAACATTTATAAACACACAGAAATACAGGATATCTATCCATTAATTTAACCCTGACGAACTCTGAAATACACAAATTAGCACAGAAACATACAACCCCTATCCTTCACTCATTTCTGACCCTAACACTAACTCACATACAAACACACTCACCCCTCCAACCCCACTTATCTGTCTCGATATTATACACTATCAGCATTTCCACCACTTGGCTATCTGTACCATCAACATTAGACCATACTCTCTGCATTTCTGGAAGAAACAGTACTCAACAAAATGTGGGGAACCAATATGTATATGTATGTCTGTGTATCTATCTATTTATCTATCTATATATATATATCTATATATCTATATATATCTATATATCTATATATATATATATATATATATATATATATATATATATATATATATATATGGGTCCACTATGTAATTTCGAAATACTGAAATCCCGAAATTTAGTATTTCGAAATTACATAGCCAAAAACTCAAAGTTCTAAAAGCAGCAGGAGTGCGAAATTCAAAATTCCGAAGCATGGAGATGTTGAATTTCCGCTTGTGCGGTGTGTGGATGTATCGGTTGAATTTAGGTAAGTTTATGTGGGTAAATGTGTTGGTTAGGGGCTTTAGTGTGTGTAAGTGTGTGTTGTGACTGTAAGATGTGTGTGTGTGTGTGTGTGTGTGTGTGTGTGTGTGTGTGTGTGTTTCTGTTTGTGTGATCTTGGAGTTAGAATATATAAGTAGGGGGTGCCCACATGGGTGGTTGCAGGAGTGCTTGCCCCCCTGCTTATCTATAGTGTAGATGCATTTATTTGATTGTGAGGAGGTTTGTGTTTATGTGTATACTGTATGTGTAGTGTAGTTTCAGCATTTTGAATTTTGTGGTTTGTTTTCGGAATTGTGAGTAGTGCTTGGGTTTTCGGCTATGTAATTTCGAAATACTGAATTTTGGGATTTCAGTATTTCGAGATTACATAGTGGACCCATATGGTCAACAGGTGCCTGAGCTTGGCAGTCCCTGGAATACTAAAAAATACCCTTGACTCACAGACTGAATAATTTTGGAGTTAGTATGTAGAGGGCTTTGTCTCCTGCTAGGACAACATATGTTTTTTTGCTGCTCACAGGTTGAGCCTCACAGCATACATAGAAGTGTGTTGATGTTTTGCTGATGACGTTAATGTTTTGACATTTTGAATGCCTGCATTCCAGCCTTTCACTTTAAAGGACCATATCCATATACAGATATTGACAGACAGATAGTTACATACATCTCCCATCCAAATAGTTGTGTTTCAGACAAAGACTTCAAAGCAGAACTAAATAAAACTTTAGGTTATAAACCAGGCAGAGGTTCTCTCTAAATAGCATACAAGAAAAAAATATAATGCACCTGTTCCTGCAACTTGTGTGTGGCAGGTTTTTCGCTTTATAGTCTGTTGTATCACATCAAGTTGCATTCAGTGATTAGTCAGATAAGTGACATCAAATGTGTCCTGATCATCTTGAGGACACATGTCCTTTCAAATCAGACAAGCTACAGAATATTTTTCTCTGACTTTGGTTAGGTATGTTTGAAATGGCAAAAGTGTAAATTGCTGTCTATCACTGATTCCAGATTGTTAACAATTGTCTTTCCTTCTGTGATGTCATAATTTATTTTCTAACCATAATTTCTCCAAACAGTTTAAATGAAACATGACCTTATGCCATCTCTGTCAGTTTTCCTGAATTGCCATCTCTTTCTAATTAAATGCACAAATATGTTTTATAGAGTTATTAAAAGCATTGTCCAATTAATAGCATCATGGAATACCACTTCAAAGGCAGAGTTAGCACACAGGTAAGGAAGGAATGGCTGATTACCCAAATGGTGTGGTCAGTAAGGCAGAAATTATTTATTTTTATGCAAAAGTATAACTATTTGCAATGTGAATACTAATGGTAATAACTTGACCAAGAAGTGGTTTATATGATACTTCACTGTATCAAATGAAAGTTTACATAACGCCAGAAGATCTCTCTGTGATGATGGGTCTGTAATCATGACTTCTTTGCAGATATGTATGCTTAGATATAAATGTGCATAAATAGCACATTGTTGCAACTACATCAGAGGCTGTCGTCTTAGTACAATTGTGAAATGACATTTCAAAGTCCGACTCGGTCCACAAGCCAGGAATAGCTTCTGGGCTGAAAAGGGATGTCAGATAACTGAGAAACTATTTCTTTATTGTTATGACAAATTATGAATATATGACATGCTAATTATTCATGTTAATAACTTGACCAAAACAGCTGAAGATATTTTGTGGCATCAGCTGACAGCTTGCAAAATGTTGTTACAATTCTCAATGATAATTGGTATCTGGCTACCACCATTTGTAGATATTTATACTGCTTTAGCAGGAAAAGTTGAAAATATCCACAAACATTATGTTTATACACATATATCAGGCTATGTTCACTTAGTAACACTGAGAAAAAGCATTTGAAAGTGTGGGTAAGTGCACAGATGAGGAATGGCTACTGATCCAAATGGAGTCATCATCATTAGTGAAAAAAAATAAGTTCCTTACTAGTGTTCCTATATTCCTAGTAAAAATATAACCTGGAGTTTATATGCTAGATCATGGAATCAAATAAAAGCTTGTATGATCCTGACAAAGTTGACAATACTTTCCAGATATTTACTTTGAAACATTGTGGCTTAGCATTTTACATTCCCACTCAGCACACAGGTCAGCCTTGCCTCATGAGCCAAATGTGAGACTCGCTATTTGAGAAAATGTGAGCTATTTTCCTGAAATATGAATGTGTTATATGCTAATAATTACATTAATAACTTGAATAAGTACAGTACTTAAATGTTGCTCTACGGCATCAAATGAATGCATATACAGTGCTGAAAAATTCTGCACTGATAGCTGATGCCTGACTAGCACTGTTTTGCAGGAACGTCAATGTATTCATACATTAGATATTCAAATCATACCTATGCAAATATCTTGAAAATGGAATAACATCTACAAAATGTTTGAAGACAGTTATCTACATGAACAAAAACAAAACTGATAATGGAGTCTATCTGCTATGGTTAGAAGGATATAAAAACTCTATCATCTAATTACTTGCAAATGTCAGAATAGCAAAGAGGACCATGTACCATCCAAGTTTTGTATTTGAACTTTTTTTGTAACTTGTACATTTCTCTAGGTATGTACATTTGTTTACAAACAGATTGCAAAACTCTATCCTCGGGTGAAACCTGTCTGTCCATGAGCCATGCAGGTATAAATAGGTTTGAAATAGAAGTCTAGTTCTTAATGAAATAATAATAGTAAAAATGTTAGTTTTGTACGAATCCAGATCGTACCTCCTAACTTCAACCTCCAGAGTTAAAAAAATATTAGTTAGGGAAAAGCCCTTAAATTAGAGATATTTTTTTAAAAATATCTGTCTATACTAACTTAGAACTTCTCAAAATAATCTCCAATTTTAGTAGGGATGCAGCAAAAGTTTAGCAAGCTGTGGCATCGATCCAAAGTATGAACAGTTGAGAGATATTCTTCAAATGTCCTACAGTGTTATGTTCATTGCGCTCAAATGTAATTTATGTTGCACATTTGTATTAATTTAATTTTTTAATAAAGCTGAAAAACAAATACATCAAGAGTAACAAAACACTGATATATATTTTTGAGATATAACAGCTGTTAATGCCCTTGTTCCAAAATTTCAAGCAAAACTTTGAAAATAAAGTGGCCTTCTGATCTTGTTTTCAAGCAAGTTACATATATAAAATGGACTTGGTACAATGCTGTAAAACCAAGGTTGGGCTAGCCACCCAGTAGTGTGAACATTGGCTCTTGATGATTGTCACTTCTTATGTGACACCCCAACCCTATGTGCAAAAAAATGTGAAAAATATGTTCTAGACAGATGGATTCAAATGCAGTGTAAAAACAGCCGTTGCTTTGTTTTATGTCTGTGTATGCGGGTGTGGGAGGGGATCTGAAATGTACGGCCCTAGTTCGCCCTAACTTCTTTTACTTCTCATCTGTGTCACACATCAGCACTGAACACAGTAAGTGGCTATTTTTGGTAGAATAGGCAACATGCCTGGAAAAGGAACATATCCACGATACAGTGGTACAGTGAATAGTGTTGCCATCTCAACTCTCTGGTTGAGTTCTTGACTGAGTCCATCTGTTTGGAGTTTGCACGTCCTCCCTGTCTCTATGCAGCTTTCATCCAGGTTCTATTCCTTTCTCCAACATCCCAAAAGACATACGATAGAGGAAGTGATGATCGTTCAGTTTGTGTAGAAAGCATGTTCTGTGCATAAAAATAATATTTGTGGGTGCATTGATAAATCTCCTAACACGCATCTCAAAGCATCGAGACACTCAGAGATGGTGGAAGCCATCGTTCCTGGCCATATTAGTGACTTAGTAAGGTCCGCAGACTTGGGCGCCATCTAATCGAAAATTGATCCCACTCAGAGGTGGACACAAACTGCTTCAGTTTATTTCAGGATTTAAAAAACTGTGGTCTTTATTTCTTTAATTTCCACACAGACATCAGAGGTGTGCAAAGAAGGCTACTGTATCTTGTCTAGGACCAGTGTACTGTGTAGGAGCAACAAACTGGAATCTGATGTTTATATGGGTGGATATCTTCTGGGGGCATTGGAACGGAGGCAAGTTGCATATGTACAGCTGACAGCAATAAGTTGAAATATGCTGCTGTGCTCTATTTGCTCTTTCACTTTCATCCTAGTTTGATTTCAAAGTGGTACAGAGAAGATATCTGTCTTCTGGGGAGGCATGTTGCGTACATGTATGACAGCAGGAACTTGACATACGTGGCTGTGTTAATTTTTCCTTTCATTTTCATTCCAAATTAAACATGATACAAATACACTGAAACAAATCACCCTGTTTTTTTGGGGTTGTGAAGAAGGCAGTCATTCCAAATATGATTTATGTGCCCTCAAGAATTTCATTATACTGATGATTACTACTCAAGTTTTGGGGTAACTACTGTATCATCAACCTTGAACATTAAACCTTGGACAAAACCTACATATTTCATTTTTAGAGAAAAAAAATCCAGTTACTTACCTTAGTAATTTTTTTTTTTTTGTTCAGGCAATCATTGGACCAAAGGAGGTGGAAGAAATATAAAGTGCACCACACAGCATTTAGAACCTCATTGCTTCTGGAAGCCTGCTGGCACATATCCCACCAGCATAATTAAATTATTTCTTTCAGAGTTATTACAGTATAGTTTTGGCCAGCTGGGATGTGTTACAAGGATGTTGGGGGAAAAACTGACATGTAAGACAAAGTGTTTGAAAACAAAACTACTCTGGATAGCAAGAAGAGGCATGGATGGGAGGAAAAACAAGGGAGAACTGGGATATATGTCAGCAGGGACAGGACTGCCATGAACACTTTGCTCAGGGATCCATATTACCTGAGGCTGCCTATGAAGTCATTCCATGGATGCACATGGTGCTTCTGGGTGAGGCTTTCTAAAAGGGATCTGGCTACTATTAGGTGGGGGATGTCTTTTCATTATTCAGGGAATGTTGTTTATTTGTCAGAAGATGGAAGGATACAAACAGGAGATGGAATACAAAGGTAGCAACCCTACACAAGAACACATTGAAGGCAAAGGATTTCAAGGAATGTACTGTCAGTGGAAATATTTTCTAGAAGATATATGAAATAATGAAATGAAACAAACGTTGCAGAAGGTGCAAAATTGTTGTACTATATTCTTGGGGCCTACCATTTCTTGCTAAGCAGAATATTACAAATTTTGGGGAGGCTATGGATAGGGAAGTATTTTATGTCTGCGCATACATGAATAAAATTGACATTTTGCATGACAGTTGTATAAGAACTTTAAAGCTTTAAATTTATTATGTGAAAATTATAACTCTCAAATGTACAGATTTTCACAGAATGTCCAGATTTTTGCCTCATATTTTTAGCTCTGTTCCTCATAAAAATTGTGGGTTCTTTGACAAATCACTTGGATGTTTTAAGTATTAAAATCAATAAATAATGACATGCGTTTGAGTTTCAAACTTCATATCCTTCAGAAAATGCATTCTAACACAAATCCTGTTGTTATTCTAGTAACTTTCTAAGTTTATAAGAGAATATTTAAAATGTGTCCCTATTTTTGGGTCAATGCCACCACCCCATTACGTCAGGCTAAGTCCTGATTTCTTGGTCTAAAAGGTTGAGAGGTATGATGTGAATATATGAATGCTAAATGAATCATCACTACTCGCATTTTATCGTGTGGTGAAACAGTGGTGTTTTATATCAGTAGCACATTTTATCGAATTACGTAATGGTTGAAGTTCATTACATTGACTGTTACATAATTCACGGGAATTTGCCCTTTTTTGAGTTTGTGCAACATGGACTTAGCATATTTAATTTCCCTCATGTAAAACATTTTTTTTTTGTTTCTTTTACTTTTTGTAATCGCAAATGTAATTTATTTGTTCATATTTGTGATTACTTTTTTTGTGATGATTTTAGTGGCAATTAATGGTACTTATCAGTGAGTTTGTTTGATACATTGTATTTGATCAAACTCACCGGGAATTATTTTTTATAAACTCGTGCATATACACATGCACACAATATATATACATATATGGGCATACCTAATATAATTTACTATACAACAAGTACATGTCAGTAAAGTTGCTGTTGTTGTGTCTTTTGGCTTTTCCTCATTAGGGGTCGCCACAGTGGAACTCCGGTCCGCTAATGATTGGCAGTAGATTTTTACGTGCCGAGTTGCCGGCCCTGACGCACAACCTTCAATGAACGCATGTCTCCACACAGAAGACGCTGTAGCTAAGAATCGAACAGGACAACGTCTTAATGTGAGGCAACAATGCTACCACAGCACCGCCACCGCAGAAAGTGTCAGTAAAGTAACATCAAAAAACAGGAAATATATTGGTCTACAATATTGTACTAATCAAAAATGAATTGGACAACACAATGAAAAAACTAGTAAGTTTTCACTGATCTCTGCAGCGCAACTGGCAATGCTACTATTACTTTACGCATTCTACAAGTAACACACAGTTTCTGTGTTTTTGCTGAGGAGTAGTCCTCTCTCAGTCAGAGGACAGGAACCTAGAAAATCTCTCAACCTCCCAGGTAGCTCCCATATAATCCCCCAAACTATGCCTATTCCATTTTGAGATTTTATGTCTGCCTCTGTCTGTTTAAGGGCCCAGTCTCTGTCTCAGCAGGCATCACTATGCCTAGTGCCCACCACTCTCATCTAAGACCCATCCAGTTCAGCTCCAGTACAAAGGATGTATGCCCAAGACTGCTCATTTTCATTAAGGTGCCAATGAACTGCATGATATTCAATCTGAGAACAGCAGGGCTAGAGGATCAATGACTGATGAAACAGTTTAACATCATCACCTCTCTGTCTGTCAAAGTATTGAAGGGGAGGGGTATGATCTATAAAAAGGATTAGTTTTCTGACTAACAAATACTTGAGGGTGCTGAGTGCTGATTTGACTCCCAGACATAAATGTTTTATTGTAGGATAGTGCTTCTCAGCACTGCTAAGCTTTCAACTAATATAACAAGGAGTTGGTCCTCCCCCGCCCCTCTTGTAAATTTGCATTTGGCTACTCATCCTGGGCCCATCTCATTTGCTCACTCAAAAAAAAAAATTCATCTGCTTTTACTGTATTTGTGTTTCTTCCTACTTTATTTTGCTTTTGCGTCATCTTAAAAGTACTCAATTGTATTTATTACTGCTTAGTGTAACTATCATTCTAAGCCTTTTGGTTTAAGCACTTGAGCTTCAGACCAGTTGCTTTACATTAAGAAGGTTTGTGGTGACAGGACAGGTGGCTTACATCCTTCTAAGTTGGGAACTTCTGATTGAAGGCTCAGTATGGTTGCCACCCATCCCGTTGTCAGCGGGACACTCACGGGTTGAGCTTTCTCATCCCACTTCCCACATTCACCAACAGTGGGACTTTAAAAGTCCCATTTTTCCCTTCGCAATTGCCGTTGCCGTGGAAAAGCCGAAAATACATCTGTTTTTTCCACGTCAATGCTGCTACGTCACCAACCCGGACCTGCAGTTAGAGGGATTCCCTGCTAGGTCCGGGTGATGTAATTTAAACTGTAATTGGCTAAAGGGATTGGAGGGGGTGGGGATTTATCTAGAAGAGCCCAATAAAGGTCTCAGCTGTAGAGCAGTTTGCTTTAGTGCTCTACAGCTGCAAAGGGAATTAGGACAAAGATCTGAAAATTCTGCCAGCTAGTCAAGAATCCAGCCAGCCAGCCAGCCAGCAAAGAAGCCAGCCTGCAAGGGAGCCTGCTAGCCAGACTAGCCATTCCAACAGGAAGGAAGCAAGCTAGCCCAGCAAAAACTGTGACACTGGTAAGTACATAACATAGTACTTTGTGGCTTTAGTTATTTAAAATGGGAATATTGTGCTTTAAGTTTTTAATGTTTAGAGGTAGATGGGGATGTATTATGTAGTATTTACATCTATGCGGTGGTTATTTTCAGATTTTTCAGTAGTAGTTTAAAATGGGAATATATTGTGGTTTAACTTTTTAATGTTTAGAGGTAGATGGGGGTGCAGTACGCAGTATTTAAATCTGTGCAGTGGTTATTTTGAGATTTTTGAGTAGTAGTTTTTAAAGGTATAAAACCCGTATGTATATGTAATTGTTATTGTTCTTGGGGGTATGATTTGAAAGCATTACTTTTAAAAGGCTGAACTGTGTGTATAGAAGTTGTTTATTTCTGTATTTCTGGTGGGGGGCAGTGAAATATAAATTTAGTGTGATGCATTTCTATTGTCGTAGCTTTTTCTGAGTATTTTCTGTTTGCAGATAGAAAATGTTCAAGCATAGTTTGCACTTTTTTGTGTGGAAATGTGTGCAATTTAATGCTGTTTCCAGGAAGTTATACTGTTTGGATACTTTTTCCTGTTAGTTCTTGCAAGTCAATCTGTATGTGGTACAAGACTACCTTTTGAGGGGGAATGTTAACAGTTAATGTAGTGTATTTATTATTCTAGTACGTACATGTTGCCAACTAGCTGAAGCTGTTTCAAGATTGTTTTCATTTATACTTGTAAATGTGTGCATCTAATTTTTATGCATTCTTAATGAGGTTAAAATGTCCTGCTTTGCTTGTAATGTGAATATAGGTGTGCTGCTTTTACTTGGGCCTGTTTACTGCATCGCTGTGCTGGGTAAATTACTCTTAATTGCTATGTTTTGAGGTAAAATGAGCCCATGGAGTCTGCTGTACATTGCAGTTTATTTTACTTCTCTTGCAAAAAGTATTTTTAAAAGTTAAAATGTTTACGGTCTTTTTTCCTGTTTATTTTTTTTTGCGGATGCATGCTCAGAAGTTAATGCAGTGTGTTTGAGATTGTGCTAAACCATGTCATTGTTACAGGGTAGTTTGCTTTTATAAGTAGCAAAGTTTGTATTTTGTGTTTTAGTGGTGTCTTCAATAAACTTACAATGTACTGTTTTCATTATAATCTGATTATGACCATTGCTGCTGTTGGGCATGTTCATTAATAGATCATTATGCTGTGTAAATTAGTGCCATACATTTCTTTTAACTGCTGTGGTCAAAAGCTAAATCAGGTCTATGGTATCCACTGTGCATTCTCATTCATTTTAGTGTTTTTTTTTGTTCAGTGAATGTGGTTAACTTTTTTTCTTGAGGGGTGGGGTGAGGTGGGCATGTTCAGTGGTAAAAATAATGCATTTCATTTTCTACAAGCTGTGTTAGTTAGTTTTCAATGGCCAAAATGCCCTCTACACATTACCTCATTTACTATTTGACCTTTTTCAAACTATTTGTAAACTCTTTTCTGCTCCATTCCTTGGTTATTTTGCATGCCAATGTTTTTTGAGCCAGTTTTTTAAAGGGCCACTGTTTTTCAAGCCATTTTTTGTGCCACTGTTAAGCCATTTTTTTTCGCAAGCCAATTTATTTCAAGCCAGTTCTTTCAAGTGCCACTGTTTTTCAAGCCAGTTCTTTCAAGTGCCAATGTTTTTCAAGCTAGTTCTTTTGCATGCCAATGTTTTTTAAGCCAGTTCTTTTGTGTGCCAATGTTTTTCGAGCCAGTTCTTTTGCATGCCAATGTTTTTTAAGCCAGTTCTTTTGTGTGCCAATGTTTTTCGAGCCAGTTCTTTTGTGTGCCAATGTTTTTTGAGGCAGTTATTTTGCGTGCCACTGTTTTTTGAGCCAGTTATTTTGTGTGCCAGTTTTTTGAGCCAGTTCTTTTGTGTGCCAATGTTTTTTGAGACAGTTTATTTGTGCCTACAGCAGTATGTTACTACACCCTGCTAACACAGTTTTGGTAAATATGTTGCATATCAGGTAAGTACAGATTCAAGCATGAAGAGAGCAGCAGCTTCATCACAGTCAACCAGCAGCAAGAGAATGTGCAAAGTGGCAGGATGTTTGGAAAACAGAATTCGACTGGATCGAGAGATGCAGTGATGTCAAAGCGTTCTGCAGGTACTGCAAGAGAGAATTTCTAGTGAACCATGGTGGAAGAAATGATGTCGCACGACATGAGGCAACTGAACATAAGACTGCTATTCTTCAAGCTAAATCCACTCACCTGATGACAAAGTGGGCAAGGAATGCAAACCTTGAGGGACCAGAACTTAGGATCATTGCAGCAGAAGCCTCTGAGGTGCTGTTAAGCACAATATTTCCTATAACAGCTTGGACTCTGCAGTAAATTTGGCCAGCCAGTTGTACAGTGACTCGGACACTGCAAAGAAACTATCTTGTGGAAAAACCAAGGCTGAAGCCATAGTTAAAAATGTTTTGGGACCGCACTCATTGGAATGCCTCCTGTATGACCTTCAAAAACCAGGCACTTCATTTGCAATTTCATCAGATGCTTCCAATAAGGGGAACATAAAATTATTTCCACTTGTTGTGAGGTATTTTTCTAAAGAAGAAGGGGTGGTGAATCTGCACAAGATATTTCACAGCAAATTTCCAACATTATGGAAAGGCACTCCTTGCCCTGGAACAGCATTTCAGCTTATGGGGCTGATTATGCCAGTGTGAACTATGGGAAGAAATCTGGTGTGTATACCAGATTAAAAGAAAAGTGCCCATCACTCCAGAAGGCTAACTGTGTTGCCCATATCATTCACAATGCAGACAAAAAAGCTGCAGCGCAACTACTGTACGACGTGGAAGTATTTGTAATGAGACTTTTCAGTCACTTCTCAGGTTCTGCCAGGACAACCAGAGACTTGAAAGACTTCTTTGAGTTTTGTGGCATTGAATTTGAGAGTCTGTTAAGACATGTGCCAACAAGGTGGCTGTCACTACTCCCAGCCATTGAAAGAGTAGTGAAAAATCTCCTGGTGCTCCAGTCCTATTTCCTCTCCCAGGGAGAAGAGGAGACCCCCCGGCAGATATGGCAGTACTTTTCAGCTATTGAACATGGTGAGAATGAATTGCGTACACTGCCCCAGTACTATTTGCACTTTCTCTGTGCTGTTCTTGTTGATTTTAATGAACATATAAGTACATTAGAAAAATCAGCACTTACTGCCATGGAAACTTTTTGCGTAATGGTCTCTCTGAAGCAAAAACTGCAGGCAAGAGCCGAAGGTGCTTTCTTTGGAGGGAAACTTAGGGCACTTATGAGCACACTAGATAGCACTTCTAACAAACTGAAGAGACTTCATTGTGTTCTTTGAGACAGCAGTGAAATACCTGGAACAGTGGTCTGATTATACTGAAAGCAACTACTTGTTTACACTATCTAAATTACCTCTAAATGAGCCTATTGCTTTCAGTGACTTACTTAATGTGGCCACTGCCCTGAGTTTTCAGGATGTAGATGAAGATTATCTTTTTAGGGACTACTTGGCAATTAGGCCCTTTCTGGAACAGTCATGTAACACAAGCTTGACCCCAAGAGAGAAGTGGCTGAAGCTTTTCAAAGAAGAGCCTGAAATGACTACACTATATCCGGTAATTGCTAGGGTTTTATCTATACCAACTTCAAACGCATTTGCAGAAAGAGTTTTTTCTTTGGTGAAAGGTAAATGGACATATGTGCAAAACCGATGTAGTGTGGACTTGTTAAAAGCTGAACTAATGATGACTGTAAATTACCGGATGAAATGTTGTGACTTGTATTCAAATATTATTTCAAATCGGGCCCTTCTTCAAGCCATAAAATCAAATTCAAAATACACTCTGTGTTCTTTGTTTAGTGTTAATTTGCTAGTGTGAAGTATGTAGTACTAGGGTACAGTATGCAGTTTTGTGTTTTTTCTTTCCTTTAGCTTTAATTGATGATAAAAAGTCTTAATTTTATACTTGGCTTGTATGATGCATGTAGATTTTTTTAAGTTTTCTTTCTGAATAGTCATGGTTGGTTTATGAATTTTTTTAACTTTTTAAATAAACAAGTGTCTGTTTAATGAATAGTGTGTTTTTTATTCCTTTAAAGTTTATTTACTGTTACAACTGAGTAATGTGTGTTTTTGCAGTAATAGTTCACTTCATTTAAATGGTTTGAGTTTTCAGTATGCTGCAATGTCACAATGTTGTATCCTTAACTGTAATACTGCATCTTCTTTAACACTTCTGGTGATGTCGTGGTGGGGGTGTGACCCATGTCCCACTTTGGCCTTGTTAAAAGGTGGCAACCCTAAGGCTCAGTGTCTGTTATTCTAAAAGTGTATTCATTTTGGTTTAAGTACTTGGGCTTCAGACCAGTCATTTTACATTAAGAAGGTTTGTGGTCTGCACTCTTGTGGGAGGAGAGGCTGGACTCTGCCCTTCTGAGCTGGGAATTTCTGGTTAGAGGCTTATAGTGCCTGCATATTTGAACTGTTTCTTAGTAAAATTGGTGTGCCTTATTTGCTGTCACATAAACTAGATTCTGGTCTGCTGAATCTAGCTTTGTTTGAATAACTTGAGCACTAACCAGGCCTTCTTTTTTGGAGAATGTTCCCCTGCACCCCAGTGGCAGGAGTGTGCAGTTAGAACTTGTCTGATTGAAGACTACAGGAACAGGGCTCAATTTTGATTTTTTTTTTACTGGTTAATTGGATAATTTGTTTAAAAGCCTTTTCTGACTGCTTGTAGTCAAAATAAAAATTTTAAGTGTATTTTTTACTGTTTGTAGTCGTTTAAAGCTGTTTTAAGTGTATTTTTTACTCTTTTTGCCTTATCTTTTAAAAAAAATGTTTCTTTGTTCCCCACTGTTCTAAGCTAGTACAGTCCAGTTTTCAGGCTGAATTTAGGGCTGTGTTACAAGTTTCTGAGTTGCACATACCTTACTTGGATAGAAGGAAGTTTCTCTGTTCACCTGTGAGAGAGGGAGCTTTGAGCAGCCATCTGTCCCTGGAGAAGTGGTTCCAGCCCAGACGTTAGTAGTTTATAGGCCATTTTGGGCTAATTTCTCTCTCTTTCATTTCTCTGCTGTAAAAACCACATTTGCACGGTTTTGCACATCCGGGCAGCGTCAGTTAGCTAGGGCTAAATTATTCCCAGCTCCACTAAGTCTCCTCTTCAGTTTTTCCCTTTAAAGCAGTGTAACTCTCAACATAAGCACTTAAAAAGCATCCTACAGTCCAGCACTTGCTCATACCTAATAGCAAGAACTAATATACCCCAACACTTGATTGCCCAGCAGGGCAAGGCTCATTATTCACCCCTCACCAACCAAGCGATTAAGCAGCTCACCCTACTATTCAGGCATAACAAAAGGGCAATTTCAGGTATTATCTCCAGTCCAGCTGGTGAACCTGGGTATCCTGAGGCAATGTTACAATTGCCTCATGTACACAAACAACCTTCTCCTCCTACCACAAAACATTAACATATGTGAGAGATGCAATTATATAGCTAAATTGGAGGCTAAGCTCTCTCCACCCAAGACTGGAACAGGCAATCATGAGGAGAAGGTTAACACTTGCACCACACCTCCAGCCTCACATAGACATACTAAACCAGCACTGGCAAAAAATACACATAAATACACAAAATCATACTCAAAGGCTCTAAATAAAAACCTGCAAAAGCCCCAGAGACCTCCAAAGCAGACACCCATAAAACCTACACCTCCCTCCACAAACCAGACAACACATAAAACACAAAATCAGTGTGCCGCACAATCACAGCTCTTAAGGCAAAATAACATACCTAACACACAAGTAATAGGCAACTCTATAGTCAGGCACACTGACATCCCACTCACTAGGCTGGACAAGGAAAAGGTTACTGTTAGCTGCCTTTTGGGAGCCAGAATCCACCACATAATACAAGTACTCAGGTCACTCCAGAACAAGTATTAATATAACACTGTCATTGTTCATGTTGGTGTGAAAGACCTGAGATGTACCTCCCTGGACTACAATGAAAAGAGACATGGAAGAGTTCTCTGATCATGTAGCCCAGGTGGGTATGACCCTGACCCTGAGTAGCATCCTGCCATATCCAAGAATGATACCGCAGTATAAAGAAAAAAATATCAATTTCAACAAGTGGCTAAGCTTCTGGTGTCATTCAAAGGGGATCCAGTGTCTGCCAGCTTGGGATGACATGCTCAACAAGTCTCATTGCTTTGCAAGAGACGGCTTGCACCTGTCACCCCTAGGCTTTCGAATACTGGCCAAAGCTCTTGCTGCCCCCATAGTGTCTTTTTTAGGCAAGGCTCAAAAGTCAAACCCACCTCTGTAAACAGCACAAATAAAAAAATGTGGGTCATGCTACTCAACGCCAGGAGTTTAAATCGCAAAATGCACGTGCTCGAAACACTCCTCAGTATGGAGAATGTCAACATCTGTGCAGTAACTGAAACCTGGTTCAAGGCTCCACAGAGCACCCCAGCACTACCGGACTACAACTTATACCACACATTTCGACCACAGAACATGGACCGAAACACAAAAGGTGGGGGGTGTATCCATATTCATCAAGGATACCTACACCTCCAGGTTAGTGGCGCAGCATGATACCTCTGAGATCATCCATGTGCAACTAACATTGGGCAAATCTGCAATGCAAATTGTGGCCTGCTACAGGTCCCCCTCCATGACCCAGGACCACCACTCTGGCTTTCTAGAGACACTGGAAAACATGAAGGTCCTACCGAACACCCTGATATTGGGCGATTTCAATTACCCTACCATTAACTGGGAAAACTACTCAAGTAGAAACTCCCAGGTCCAGCGCTTCCTGGAATTTATCAACTCAAATGCCCTAGATCAGCTGGTAATCTCCCCTACTAGAGGTGAAAACATATTGGACCTGGGCATCACCAACATGGGCAACAGGTGTTATGCACCGGAGGTCAACCCATCACTGGTTAGATCAGACCATAAACTAATTATTCTGGATGTCCACACCACACCACCACCCCCAACCAAGGAAACCACAGTGAAAAGCTTTTCTATAGCAAACTTCACCTTACTTAAGACAGAGGTGGTAAGGTTCACAGCCCCCACGCTAAAGGATAACAGTGTCCAAGATGCAGGAGCCTTTACCAATGCACTCTAGGAGAACCTACAAGGATGCATGGATCATGCCATCCCTAGCAAAACCAAGACTCACTCCCCAAAGAGAAGGAAACCAGTCTGGTGGACCCCCGCCATAAACACACTATACAATAGGAGGAGGAAACTAGTTCAGAAAAAAAGCAAATTCCAAGAAGGAAAGACATCCCTGATCAGTAGCAGTAAGAAACTAAGTTCCCTCAAAAAATCATCCAAGGCTAACTTCGAAAGAAAAATAGCCAAGGATTTGAAAGATAACCACAAAGCCTTCTTTAGCAATGTCAAGAATCTAAGTGGCAACTTGCAGATATGCTCTGAGCTAGTGCAAAATAGCACAAAATATACTGAACCTACTGATATTGCCAACATCCTGGCAGATAGATTCAGTGCAAACATCACCCCCCTCTTACCCCCAAAATGGCCCACAACAATGTCGGAAAACTGTAGTGTCCCAGAAATCACAGATGCACAGGTTAAAACAGCCCTTTCAAAAGCCAAAGGCACAGTATCAATGGAGCCAAGATGGTGTCCCAGGCTGCGTCTTGCACGAACTACAGAATGAACTAACCCCTCACCTAAACACAACTGTTCAACCTCAGCCTCTCCACAGGCTACGTGCCCATAGAATGGCACACAGCAATGGTTATTCTGCTCCACAAAGGAGGGGCCACAACTGACCCTGGTAACTATCGCCCCATAAACCTGACTAGCCTGGTCTGCAAGGCTATGGAGCACATCATCATGGAACTCATTAACAAAGACATTGGGAACCTCCAAACACTTGACCCGACCCAGTTTGGCTTTGTTAAGGGCAGATTATGCCTACTAAACCTGTTTGACTTCTTCAAGACAGTCATCAAGGCCATAGATGAGGGGAAGCTGATTCACACAGCCTACCTTGACCTCGCCAAGGCTTTTGACACCATTCCCCACTCGGAAATTATAGAAAAACTCACCAGCCTGAACATAAACCCCTACGTCACGAGATGGGTTGCCAACTGGCTTATAGACAGAACCACACGGTAAGAATAGCGGGCTCCAGGTCTGACTCTAAACTGGTCACAAGTGGTGTCCCACAAGGCTCAGTCCTGGGACCCCTACTGTTCTGCATATACTTCTCAGAAGTACAGGCAAACACAAGAGGGCTATGGCTAACCAAGTTCGCCGATGACTGAAAACTGGGAGCCATAATTGACTCTCCGGCTGACACGGACATTCTTCAAAAGGGCCTTACTGAGACGGACACCTGGTGTCAAAGTCATGGTCTCAAGCTAAATGCCAAAAAATGCATAGTCATCCCATTTGGGAAAAACAAAACACCCATGAATTACCACATAGATGGCAACCCTCTTAATACAGAAGAGGTAATAAGAGATCTGGGGACCCAGGTAGATAGTACTCTCTCCTTTGATAATCATATTGCCAAAGTAGTTAGGAAATCCTTCTATGTAGCCCATATAATTACTAAAGGGTTCGCATCTAAAAATAAAGAGATTATAGTGCCCCTCTACTTGTCACTCATCAGACCCCATCATAGAGTACAATGCCCCATTTGGGATGTACCTCACAAGACACTTCCAACAGCTGGAAAGACCACAAAAATACCTCACCAAGAGGATTACTGGCCTCAAACATATGTCCTATGCAGCCCGACTGGAAAAACTCTGGCTGTACTCAGTGGCATATCGCTTACTCAGAGGTGATCTCTGCCTGACTTACAAAGCCATGGCCAACTCAGAATTGATGGACATGCTCCACCTAAAGAAATCCAAATCACTGTGAGCCACTCGCTCTAGTGATCTAAACCTCGCCACAAAAATAAATAGAACATGCTGGAGGGATAGATTCCTGTCACAGAGACTCCCCATGCTTTGGAACAAAATCCCTAACTACTTTAGGCAGAGCCCCTCACTAACACTATTCAAGAGAAACCTTGACAAATGGATGGGTAACAGAAAATACACCCCTGGAATCACTTCATTGGCTCTTCTTGACAGAGGCTCAGTTAATTAATCAATGGGGCGTCAAAAGCTGACACACTCTGGCTAGGCTTATAAATGCCCTCAAGCAAATAGCCTAGTACCTACCTTTGAACCTATTTCTATTGTTTTGTCTCTGTTGTGTCTTTTCATCTGTTTCAGTATGTTTTTTACTACAGGATGAATACTTCATAATCTGTTCAAAAAGTCTACATTATGCCCCATCTCATTTTTAAATGGTACTTTCTTTTTCCCATGGAATTTTTTTATAAATAGCAGTCTGAAGAGGTGCCTACCACAGAGCAGTACAAATGGGGTAATTCCATCTGTTGCTTGGAGTACCTCTCTTACTGCAAAGTAAAGATATGGAAGCATATGGCCCAAGTTTTTCCATTCACTTCTATAGCCTTTCATAACACAAACTTTAAAGTTAAAAATTCACTAGATGATCTATCTGAAGGTGGTATGCACATGACATTGGCTGTTTTCAGTTTAAAAAAAATGACACAGCTTAAACATTTCTTCAGACATGAGGCAGGTACCTAGGTCATTAAGAATTTTGCAGAGAACTTCTACCCTAAAAAGAAATATGAATTGTTTGGCTAAAGATTTTGTACTGATCCTTTGAAGGTGCACTCTCTCTGGAAACATTGTTATATAATCAGAATATTCTAGTGGCCCTTATTTAATTTTACAAATGGAACCACAATGTCCATTACTATGTATTTAAACTGAACATCCATCACTATAGGCATTATCAAAAGGTTCTTCAACCTGGAGTTAAATGCCATCATTGACACTGTGGGTAAGCTACAGAAAAATTCTATATGTTGTCTCTATCAACAAACCAGTACAATCAAGAAAAAAATCTAGTTCTTGTTTTAACCCTTCCTAGATAAACTATAAAATGTGGCATTCTACTAACTTTATTTTAAGTGTCATTTAAGGCCTTAGAACTAACTAGCCCAGTATCTATTTTTTGTCTCTGAATTGTATGTAGAGCATGTAATTTCTTAGTTCAGATTCATAGATGTAAACTGGGTCTGTTTTCTTCCTTCCATTCTCCATCTCCTTGAAATTATCATGGCTTATTTGGAGGCCAGTAAAGTCAACACTAACTTTATTAGCATTCTGATGAGAAGTGGATGCAGTTGCCTCTTCTTGTATAAATACAGGGACAGTTTTCCTTTCCTCTATTTCATGCCTTGCAAAAGGCAAATCTTGAAATAGTTTTCTTCCCTCAGAGATACTGGTAGTTTTCCTCTCTCTTCTTAAATACTTGCCTGGCTTTCTTTACCATTAGAGTCTTGTTTCTGTTTCTAATTGGCTATCTAATTTAAAGCAAGCAGCAACTTTGTACTCTGTACAGGTTCTCCTCTCCCTATATTTTTCATGATGAAATTCAATCATTTCTTCCTCAGCTTCAACTCTCTTAGTGTATTCTTAGAGACAGGCCCTTCACTGTCGCTTTTCACACTGACTTATTTTATTTTAATTATTGTACACTTTTGGCAGCACTCACTTTACCTTCACTCAGGGTTAATTTAATATTTTAACAACTGCCTTGCCCTTTGAAATTATATGGTATTACATTTGTTTAACCTTTCCATCTACAACACGTTTGCTCCTTATATACATTTTAATTGCACAAAATTTTCATTACTGGGGCAAAGCATTTCAGGCAACATATCTAGATGAAAATTGTTCTCACTGTATTTTCTATAGTTCTTAAAATTGAGAAAAGCCTTGGCCAGTTAGCACTACATATGTTGGATAGGGAAGCTGCAGACTATAACACTTTCTGTAGGATAATTTGTATTTCTGTCTGTGTTATAGGGCATTCCCTCTTGTGCATGTATCACTTCAGTATTCTGCTTAACTACTTCTTCTTTCAGCTTTTCCCAGTTAGGGGTTGCCACAGCGGATCACATGTCCGCTCATGATTGGCAGTGGAGTTTTACAATGTCGAGTTGCCAGCCCGGCACCCAACCTTCCACAGAAGGTGCACGCACGCACACACACACACGCCTAGGGCCAATTTAGAGTGTTCAATCCACCTATAGCATGTTTTTGAGATGTGGGAGGAAACCGGAGCACCCGGAGGAAACCCACGCAACCACAGGGAGGACATGCAGACTCCGCACAGAAGGCACCCCAGCTGAGGATCGAACCAGAGAACCTCTTGCTGTGAGGTGACAGTGCTAACTGCTGCACCACCATGGCCACCTACTGTTCTGCTTAACCAAGTTGCTTTATATTTGCAGAAATATTGTGATTTAACTAAAGTAAACATGGTTGCTGACTCCAGCAATCCCTGCATTTCAGTTCCTCTGCTACATTACTTTTGACAAGGTTTCCATTTCACAGTGACAAGAAGCAGATTCTACACTTTAATTAAGTAAAGTATTATCATCTTTGAGTCATGTTCCACAGGTATGCTTTTTAGGTACCGTTAACAGGTAATACACGCATAGCATTTTATCAGTAACTGTGCAGATTCGGCAGTATGTTCTTTTACAGAACATTTAAAACAGATTGACTCAGATGGTAACCCATTATTCCTGCTTACATGCAAAGTATTATTAGCCCTGGTGCATACAAATCTAATTTAGGATTAACAATTTCAAATAAGAGCAGGAGCTCTACTAACCCCCATGGCTCAGTGTTAGGACAACTCCTATTCAAAGTTTTTATCAATGATGCACCAAGTCTATGAAGAGCTGCTAAGCTAGTTCAGTATTCAGAATATACAACCAGATACATTAAGTTAATGAAGAACAGCAGATCTAATGCAATATGCAGATGATATAACCATTATCCTTGAGGATACTACTATACCCCTAGTTAATATCAAGCTACAATATGGCTCCTCTGCAGTTATGATTTTTCACTGTGGGGCTATACCTTAACAATAGAAAAACACAGACTATTCTTCTTGCAAGGTCTTACCAACTACAGAGCAAAGACTGTTACTTTGATCTAAAGTTGAATGTACACAGAGTACAGAACATCAGTATTGGTAACTGTGCTGTGTGCAACATCTCAGTGTGTAGTGCACTCAGAGTCTGACACCAGCTCTTTGATACACATGTGCACACTACTTAAATACACAACATAAACATATAAGTAGCGTGTGTGTGTGTGTGTGTGTGTGTGTGTGTGTGTGTGTGTGTGTGTGTGTGTGTGTGCTCTAGCCCTTACAATACAGAAACAACCATAAATAAATAAATGACGTCTGATTATATCAAGCATGATAAGTCTGCACTTCAAAAACTAATAAAACAGAATACTTCTTTAGGAAGCCTTAAACCCTTAATACTGGTTTTCATAGGTAGCACTGTTCGCCACTATGCTAGCAAATAGATCCTTCATCTTAATCGTGGCCCATGTTGTTCGAAACTCCCAACATGTAAACCTTACATTTCAATATTTAAGTTAGTCAGTGTTGTTGACATTGAGATTCAGCATTCTGTGTACATTCTACTTTAGGTCAAAGTAACATGCATTAATCTAAAGTTTGGCAGTCCTTTGGTAGCAAATGTAATATTTTTTGGTGAGCCATTACTCACAGTTCTTCAGTTGTCACTATTACCTTCTCTTATAATGGTCCAGGAATTTGGGCTGTAGTCTCTAGTAAATCCTTGCTGAGTCTGAACTCCAGGTAAGTTATGTCTTGAAGAAATCCAACAAATAGGATATTTTTCCAGGGTGCAACAATCGTTTGACTCGGTCCAAAGACAACAAATGCATCGATATACTTTCCTTTCTTCATTCATTCTCTCATAGAGATGGTGTATATTAAGCAAAGTAATCCACTGTCGCATAAGCCAGTATTAAGATGTTGCGGTGTTTTTTTGATATTCTGCATAGCAGCAAGAATACATTCATCTCTGCATGAATTTGAGGATTACATATTATATATAAACTTACTTTTTCCTGAGGTTATGCTACACATCCAAGTGTCAATCATTGTCTAGCACATTAACCTGGCATATGCCTCAGTGGACTATTCAAACCTCTACTGATTACCTTATACTTAGGCTCATACCCACAAATAAGCTACACAGACATGCTTAAGACACTTTTCCCTTTAATCTAAAGCCAACCTCAAGAAGCAATTCACTATAACAACAGGAACAAATCTGCAGAATGACAAACTTTGTAGTATTCTCCTGTTCCATGTACTTGTTTGTATAATCCAAATACATACTATTAGGAAGCTGATTATACAGTTTATCAGCTCAACTATGTTTACATAACATTTTTTAAATATAAATAAAATAAAATAAATTTCACAGACACACATACTACATAGATGTAGTCAACATTCAAACTGCAGTGTGTATATATTTCTATATCTATAGGAGATAAGGCTCAAATTAAATGTCTTTTGCAAAGTATGACCCAAGGCCAAGCAGATTTTTTTTTTATTATCACCATTATTATTATTATTATTATTATTATTATTATTATTATTATTATTAATATTATTATTATGTTAAGGTATTCCTAGACTGAAAATAAGAAACATATTGATGCATGTTATAATGCAGATTACTTAATGGACCCACAATTTCCATGTATTTGAATAATTAGTTTACACCTCAAGCTCAATTACAATAACATCAACTCTTAGAGTAATGATTTTTTTTCCTAGGCAATTTTGAAAAAATGCTCAAAAATGCTCTGAGATGCTTTGAAAAAATTGTGTATTTTGCCTTAGTAATTCCTGAAAATAAGCATCAGTATTCTTTGCAGCAAGTCTGTCTATAAAGACTGGAATAACCATATGGACTGCAAATTACTGCACTAAACTGCGGAAATATTTACATGTCTGATCCATATCAGACAGTTATAAAGGTGTTCCTTCTGCTGTCTGAGATAACCACTGTAGCCAATAAACACATTCATGAAATGAACTAAGAATTGATGAAGTGTGCAGTAAACATCACTGCCAGCACCATTTTAATTAATTCACAGAACTCCAGGGAACTGCTTCTCTAGTAAATTTCATACCGAATCTTTGATTCACAAAAGACTGTTTATATAGGAGATGCAGTTTAATAAAGCTTTGATATCTGTAATGTAACATATGAATAAAACAGCAAGAAAGAAATGCAAGGAGAGAAGACTGGCAAATATTGTTGTGAGATTTAAATAAAAGAGGGAAGACTACCATCACTAAAATAAAATACAAAAAAGCATAGATTTCAGACATTTATCTTTGAAGCTGAGGTGACATACTCCTGAGAGAAAACAAAAGGACTGATGGATTCTATATTTTCAGGTCCATGACAGAAATCAATCTAACTGTGAAAAAAACGAATTAGTATTGAAACTTGGACTAAGGAATGTTATTTTATGCACACAAACACAATTTTATGTAGTTTTCTTTTCTATATTTCAGAGCAATGTTTATGTCATTTTACAGCCTTCAAATTTCTCTCTATTAAAAAACAAAGTTGCAACTTTTGATCATTCCATACAACTACTACTGGAGAACAATAGAAAATGCCCCAACATGAAAGTGAATAAAAATATGACAACATACAGTAAGTATATGCATTCTCCTACTCTGTGGTGTGCCCTCTAAGGAGAGTAAATAAATTAGGTAAAACAACAGACAATCCTTTCACAAGTGGGAGAAAAGTCAAGGAGGTGCCTGACCTCTCAAATCATGATACTATACATTTCCTGCAAAGCCTCTCTGTACCATTGATTATTTACATGGAACTGGGTCACTCAAACCTCTTTTATACAGTGCATAAATTACAAACAATTAATGAACAGTTAAGGTTCACATTGGACATTTGAAACTAGGACAGGTAATTGTTAAAGTTAAAAACCATAATGCTCCTATCACATCTACTTGAAATCCCAGTTCCAAACCTGTGACCTTAGGAGCAAATTAATTCTGCCTCTTAAGCCCTGCACCCAAAACATATGATATACTGTAAAAACTTACTCTCCAACAGTATATTTTAAACTGCCAAATACAAATTATCCCTTTCTGCCTTACTTGAAAAAATAAAGCTATGAGAGAACACTGATAACATACAGCCTGAAGAGAACAATAATATAATATTTATGACACATGCCTTATCCCTGATGACATCCTACCAAATACAGCCATACATCTCTGCATGCATGCTGTCATTTTTCATATCACCCAGTCAGTACAATTCAGAAACTGATGATGTATAAAAAAAATAGGTAGCATTACGTTCACTAGTTTCTGTTCTGTTTCTCTTCCCTCAGTTTTCAGACCAGGCCTTATCAGTACTATCTAAAACTGAAATACCACTCCCATGGGCCCCAAGAACATGTCTGACTGATTGTCCTCCTTCTAACTGATAAATATTGCTTTGCTTAGATCTTCTTAAAACTAATCAGCCTTATCCTCTGCACTGATTATGTAACAGACACTTGGAAGGGTGTTACAGCGGTGCAGCTAAGTAAGGGCAGCCCCACCACAGATCATACAAACCTAGCAATGGCAAGTTGTTTTTTTATCTTATTGTTGCTTTGACCAAATATAACTGGACAATTCATTGTGGAACCCTAAAAGAATCACAATGGATCATGCTACTGTTTCAGTATTCCAGTAATTTCTATAAGAAATAGTTAACAAAAGTGTTTTCAATAAAATCAGATGGATTTTGAGGCAAACAAGTGTGGAATTCATAGCCAAGCTGTATGTTGTGCAGTGGGAAGGTGAATGATTATCCCTCATGTGTAGGGTATTGGCAGGTTATTACAATTGGAAACCAAATTTATAATAAATGTTGACACCCTTCATCCTAAGGGCTTGAAAGAAGAAGTAAATATTTATTTAATGGTTTACACAACTTTGGAAATGCTGTGCAATCTATGGAGTGTTGGTTGTGGGCTAACACTTTGTGATTTATTTTATTGGGGTAGTGTTCTGCTGATTAAAGTAATTTAATAATTTTGTAATTAAGATGGATATAAAAACATGACGGTATGGTGTGAAATTCATTCCCTTGAAGGCATTCAGCCGAGGTACTAGGAAGCACCAATACATTTTCCTATACTGTTGTGAGAATTCCAGTGTGGATTTTTGCTTGTGGAATCCATTTTTGCCCCAGCATATTTTCAGCTTGATGTTTTTTTCATATTAGCAGATGAAAGAAACCAAGTGCACAGTGCAGCAGCAAGTGTTAGTATGTAGTAGGCAATTATATATGCAAATGTCTAGTACATAATGGGAGGGAAGCGAAGGTTTGTAACCAAATGGGGTTGTAATGGTATGGGAATGTATACAAAGAATCAAACCAACGTTAGCTGAATAATTATCCAACGAAAAACCACATTTGAGCACAGTTGAACAAAAATCCTTTATATAAAACAAAGCTTTCAGGTTAAACACCCTTTCTCAATGTTACAAATAGGTCCATTTTGAAAGCAATTTATATAGGAGCCCATTACAATCACCTGACCAGCAGCCCACAGTCACATGATCGAACAATTTAAAGCATTGTAAACATTTTTGCTCATATATCTATATAAATACAATAACATTATTATAAATTACAATATACAAAAGCCTTTGAGTGCATATAGTAGTAGTCATAAACTACTTTAATTTTGTGTGTTGTATCTTAGTTAAAATAGGTTTTAAGGAAACAGCACTATTAAGACCTGGTAAAACATCTGCTATTAATCTAATGATCCATTCAAGCTCTCTTATTTCCAAGATATTACCAATATCTCCACCTCAATCAGATGCCTGAACAATATCAATAACCCTAAATTTAAAGTTATGATTTGACCCACAAGCATAAATATGTTTATACAGATAGTGGCAAGTACTTTAAATTTATCTGACTTTAACTTGCAGGCAGCGCATTATACGCTGTTACAAAAAGGCCTTGGGTTTATTCCCACAACTTGTGACGATATTGTAAGTGCTTTGATAGATCTTAAGCAATTCATAAGAAATGTAAGTTTAAAATTGATATTTAAGGGTGATAATAGAGCACCTTTTGAATGTAAGAGATCTAGTACTTTTATACCAGTAAACACACCAGTTCTGACAGCATTTCATAATCTATGTGAAAATGACTTGAGGAAAGTGTATTCCAATAGAAGGATTAGGAAAACTTATAACCTTACATATCC
Source organism: Protopterus annectens (assembly GCF_019279795.1). Classification (NCBI taxonomy): domain Eukaryota; kingdom Metazoa; phylum Chordata; order Ceratodontiformes; family Protopteridae; genus Protopterus; species Protopterus annectens. Next base: position 713,173,495 of record NC_056743.1, read on the forward strand.
TGAATATATGGCCCTAAGGGATTTAAAACGGGGAGAAGTGGGATGAAAAAAGGAAGAAAAATAGAAGGAATAAGAAGGACAGGCATGTGATATTAGTTTAGCATAGTTAGAAATTCATAGCCAGTAACTCCTTGGCTTGAGTTTAAGGGTTCTCACTCATTCATCTAATTTTAATAACTGCATGTTTACTGAAGCTAATATATGTATTCTCAACCTGGGATTTCACTACAATAAGGATTTTTTTTTTATAGACAAACCAAATACTTTGTATACACATATTCTACAATATGAATCATGTGACTTTGTTAAAAATGTGCTTAATGTTCATGCTCCAACAATCTTTGGTCATACCAACCTAGATAAGAAATCCAGAAATTTATCCAGTATGGATTTTAAAATTTTTATGTCAGCATTTCACTCATAGTCAAGAAACAACTGATTTTTTTTCCTACAGGCTTATTTCAGACCATTTACTTACCGTTAATGTCAATTTACATGGTGTGTAGTCAGTAATATTCTTAGAAAATAAATCATGTATACAAATGCAAAGTGGAAATAAGAAAAGATCCAATAATTGTAAGGAACCGATACAAACTGGCCAAAACATGCATCATTTTGCCCCATTTATAGGAACATCTGATGTTCAAAAATGAACTAAAATGATTACACATGATTGCTGTTCTGTAGGCATAGTGGTGGGGCAACTACCTATACTGACAGTAACCTGAGATCTATTGGCAACATGGCCGCCTAAGATGAATAGTCTGTGTGGTTAAAGTCAGCTCTCATTCCTTCAGGGAATTGAGTGAGTACTATCCTTATCTTGGTGCCCTCTAGTGGAGACTAGAAGGTGATACAGCTACAAACAAGCTATTTAGTTTCAGCAGTGGGATCTGGAGCTGACAGTACCTGGTTACATACTCCCCATTTGCACTTGATAGACATTAGATGTTATTTTCATGCTTCTGTCCTAGTTAGCAGCTGTTCATTCCAGCTGAAACATTAATTTTAATGGCAGTACAATGTCTCTTTACCAAATCTGTAGAAGTTATTTAGGTAAAAGAATTAATGATTAGTGTCAGAAGTGAGGTTAAAAAATAATGTAAATCTAAAGCACTTAAGCAGCTATAAGAAGTCATTTAAAATATGTGCATTGGTAGATGTTTGCAAATTCTGGTGTCTTTTAAGAAAACAATTCATTTCCAGGGCATGAATCTGTATACACCATATCATAAATTTAAATGTCTTAATGCAGATAAAGATGAATAATACATTTCACTAGTATTGGCTAAAGACAAAGCATATAATAGCATTATTCACACAAGGCCAACTCAAAAGAGATCTTAAAAGTATTCTGGAATACATTAATTGTTAATAACAATATAATGAATAGCTTGACTAAAAAAGACAGGGTGACCTGTTTTGCAAAAAAAAAAAAAAAAAAAAAAACTGGACCCTCCTTTAACAAAACGCAATACTGAGCACATGTTGGAGGGATTTCCGGAAGTAATATGGTTCTCAGCAAACAACAAAGCCTTTTGTATGTAGCAGCTTCCAAATTACTTTCTTAATGATTTCTTGATGTCTCAGAACTAGAACTCTATTTAGTGACCACTATTGTTAGCTGAAGTCTGATGAATACTTCAGTCTATACAAAATTACCATCACCAAAGATAGAGTACCATTACAGAACAATCATATGAATTTTGCTTCCCTAAATTCCAGTCATAAAATGTGCAGAAAACTCATAAGAACTATAATTAGAATATTCTTCCATTTTTTTTCAGAATATCACTTTGGTTTTATGGCTAGAATAGACATAAATATAGCCAAACAGAATCAGCATACTTACACCTCATACATGGCAAAACAAAAATGAAAAAAAAATGGATCCAGAAATTTCTGATTCTCAAAAGGTAGTCTATTTTATGCACACAAACAAAAAATCATGTTTACTGTACTTAGGAAAATAATCTGGAATCCTTTGTTAATATAATCAAGGTGCTCTTTCACTCTTCCTTTATAGTTCCCCTAAAATAAATCACAGCTCCATAGTTTCTTAGAAAATAGCATCCACGCACAATTGCTCATGTCTCCCTGTTGTTCATTTTGACTCTGTAACCCCTTTGAGAGCTGTTCAAGCAGATCTGCATATCTATTTCACTTCTATAAAAGATAAGATCACCAATGACTAATTTCATGCTTTTTGCCCACTGAGCAACAGAACAGAGTGCCTTAAATAAAGCAATCAGAGAAAGAGCAAGACAAATGAAATTCAGATTTCTAGCCTGCTTATTAAAATTGATTAACTAGCTTTAATGATAAACTATTATTGATTTAATAGCTACAACACTCAAGTGACACACACAACAATACAGACCACAAAATACTTTTATTACAAAATTCAACCCTTATAATCTAAATGATCTTCCTGACATAGGATCTAGCATTAGAAAACTAAGCTCTTTAAGACCCCAAGGCAGGATAAAAATAAACTCGCCCAAGTATGGAAAACAAGATAATATCACACTGAACAAAAGTGTTGGATTAGCAAAACAAGGGTCTGGTTTTAAAAAGTCCTTAAAATTATTTTGTCTGACAAAACACTCATCCTAAATGTTTTTTTTTATAAGATTCAAATGACTAAAAAGGTACAAGGAAGCCAAAATCCACAGATTGAGCTGCTTTTAACAATTTTAATGATGAGCACTTTTGTCTTTTTATGTAAGACTTCTTCAGATAATAACACTTAAATACAAAATATTTTAATACATTTTGCAAAAGTCACATGATGCAAAACCCTACCAAACATCAAAAATAATTTAAAAGTACATACCAATTACGTGTTTAATGGGAATGGTTTACAATGCAATATTATAGAGAACCAAGAAGGGGACTTTAAAGTTTATAATTTGACTGATTTTACTACTGTTCCTGAACTGGTTCATTTATTCTCTAAAGGTATGACCTTTGTCTTATTTCAAAAAGCTAATACAACCAATGTGTTAATTGATTTAAAGTATTACATTCAAAAATTTAATTTTATCTTAATGTTTGATGAAAGTGTATTGGGAAACACTAATCAGAGTGGCTAGTGTGTTTAACACCTCCACTTCACCCATCACTGCAACTCTTTGAAAGGATCTGTGAATCAGACCTGCCTAATATGGTCAGCAACTCGAAAGGTAAATTTGATAATAAAATTTCTTCTACTGAAAGAAATTTTATTTAAGACATTAAACAGAACGTTTGTAGGATAAAGAAACCAAACAAGTGGGGTGGGTGGAAATAATGAAGAACAATGATTACACCACTAGTATGCTTGACATTTTGAATAAGGACACTTATAAGACTATGTCTAAGTTTGAGATCAACAAGGCATATAACCAAATTTGACCACAATTAAAAAGATATGTTCATGGATAGTAGAATAAATATAGATGAGTTCAATTATCTCAGTGCTATTTCCCCCTTGACACCTACTATGTTTGGGGTCCCTAAAATCCATAAAAACATCAGTAACTCCCCTCCTCAACCTACTGTAGATGTTAGGGGTTAGATCTCTAGCGCTTACGCTAAATTTCTGGATGAGAAGTTAAAAGATTTAGTGGCACAGTAAAAAATACATATGTAGGGATTCTTGGGATTTTTTTTAAGTAAAGTTAATCTTGAATACAGTGAGACAGACATTTATTACAGTGGATGTCAAGGACTTATATACAAGTCATACCACACAAACTAGGGCTAGAATGGTTTTGTAAATTTCTATTTAACAAGGGGATTGAGCAAGAAAAGATTAATTTATATGAAGAACTTTTGGGTATTGTACTTAAACACGATTGCATAATGTTTTACATACTTTTTGAAGGCATATACTATTTGCAAAAGAAGGGAGTGGCTATGGATTCTTCATGTGGTTCATTATTCTCGAACATAGTGAAGATCCAACAGGAGAACAAGTATATACACACTGATGAATTAAAAAACTCATGTAGGCTATATGTTAGATATTTGTATGACATACAAATAGTATGGAAAAACACAAAAGACAGGATTCCTATATTTTTTGGACTACATTAACAAGAGTACTACATTTCTGAAATTCACACATGAAATTGGAGATGACAGTATCACCTATGTCGACATTAGGTTAGAGAAGTATCAGATAAGAGGTAATTATGTATATACCTAAAACCCACATACTCTAACACATTTCTACATTTTGCTAGTGCACACCCTCCATCCCAAAAAAGAGCCGTGCTTAAGGGCCAGTTTGCCAGGTCCACATAGATAATAACACGAGATGATCAATTTATAGAAGAGTGTTATAATTTAAGGAGTATCTTCATAAAATGGGGATACCCTAACCCTTTTGTAGACAATCTAATGTTTGAGGTAATAAATAAGAGGAATAACAGTTTTTTTGTACCAATCTTATCTAATGAGAGTAGGAATTGTGGGGATAATTTAGTTTCAATATATAATAATAAACAAGTTGAAATTTATCAAAATAAGGTAGCCAACAGTAACTCCTTTATTATGATATTCAACCTGCATGGTAACACCATCAAATTTATAATAGAAACAAAAATTGGGCTATCCTGGGAAAGGAAGCAGAAATAAGGGCTAGAGTAAGCAAAAAACCTTTAGTAGTTTATAAGAAAGGTAACCGCTTAAAAGACACATTTGACAGCACTAGGAGAACAGAAATAGGACAGAAAAATGTCCAAGTGTGGGTGATGTACTTACTGTAAACATATTGGGGTAGGTGATTTTTTTGAAATAAAATAACAGAAATACAAGGTGGGGGAGGGGCTCAACTGTGAAACAAAAGGTGATGTATATGTTGTGCTTTGTCAGACATGCCCAGGATTCTATACAGGAAAAAGTGAAAGGAAATTAAAAAAAACATATCCATGAACATCTACATATCAAGAAAGAAAAAAAAAACACTAACACTTTGTTTAAACATATTCAACACAATCTTGGACATGTCTTTAAATTTGTGGGTGGTGGAGATGATTACTGTGAACATTAGAGAAGGACCATGGCCATTGATTTTAGAAAAATGCAAATTATACTGGCAGTTGCAACCTTAATGCTAGTACATGGCCAAGCTTGAATTAATATGGTTCCATAATGTGTTTGTTAAAATTAGAGTCACTTGCTAGGTAATTTTACATATTGAAGTATTTCTTTGGTAAGCTTATTTTAATAATATATTTGGTATTTGATTATAATAATATTTTAATTTTTTTTATATTCATCTTGATTTTTGACAGAATTAAGTGTAATTTGGTTTATCCCTTTACATTTATTTTGATGTTTGAAAATGTTGTCATCATGTGACTTTTTCAAAATGTATTTAAATATTTTGTATTTAAGTGTTATCTGAAAAAAGTATTATATAAAAAGATGAAAGCACTCATCATTAAAGTTGTTAAAAGCAGCTCAGTCCATGCAGTTTGACTTCCTTGTACCTTTTTAGTAATTTGCTCTGTGTTCCTTCAAAGATTATTTCATCAGATTCAACATTTTTCTTCAGAAAACTATTAGTATACTTTGCAGCATAGTGGCAAATGAAACACTAAGCTGTACAAGGGTATGTACAAATTCTTCTAGAAAGTAGGTTTTCCCAGAATTTCCTTGAATATATTAATTAGGATTTCAAAGATCTAGATCAGTAGTACTGTGGCAACTACATGTTCATCATATTTTAATTTATAATCCAATTAAATAAAAGTATTTTGCAATAACAAAACTGTCTACCCTTAATGACATTCTAGTGAAAACGAATGTAGAATTACCCACATATACGCAAATTCTGGACACAATAAAAAAAAAAAAACTTCTTTCTCTTATTTTCCTTTACCTCACTTTCATCCCTTAGTTTGGTCTCCTCAATCAGTTTACTGCCAGCACAGGTATTGTATTGTGCTCATGGGCCAGCAATCAAGAACATTTTCTATCTCACTTTCAAACGTCCGAATTTCATGCAATTTTAATGAATATCAAGGGAACAAAATAAAGGATGTGAATGAAATCTACATAAATAATATACATTTTGATTGTATTCTAGGAGTTCCTTACAATTGTTTCTTTTATTTTCTCTTTGAATTTGGTACATATTAAGTCATATGAAATAAGTTGACTGATTCATACTGAAATTCATCTCTCAATTAAGATTTCATTATCTAGACCATTCTAGACCATTCACTTTGCACCAGTTTGTCACATAAGATCAGAATGATTCAAGCAAGACACCAAACATTTGAGAACTATATCAACCTAGTGTATAGCCTGTGTAAATAGCATAAAAAGGGCTTTCTAGCCAGGGTGCTCAAACTTTGAAAAATGAATGCTCATTCCACATTCTGTGGCAATGTTTTCAAAAGGAATCAAGGAACTATGAAACTACTTATTTGATGAAAGACAGCACTATCTAGTAAACACATTCTCAGTGTTATAACCTAAGGTTCACTTATATACCAAGACATCAAAGTTTATTGATCATATGATTACATACAGTACTTTAATCATATACAGTCAGTTTATGTTTCTGAGTTTAATTTCTCCAAGTGTTTTGGGTTTTTAGTACCATGACAGGAATGGACCCCATAAGTCAAACAATGTTTAAAGTTCATGAAATTAGCATTGTTTCAATCTTTGATATTAGCCAAAAGTACTCTTTGTAGAACCCACAATGTGCCCAGAATAGACTCCTTCTGCAACTCACATAGAGTTACATGTAATGGTAGCATATCTAAATATGACTGTAAATTCATTTTTATGAGACCCATTGCTCCCACTAGTATTGGAACAATCTGGGTACCCTTCTTCCAATTGACCTTGTTTCTGCCTGTAAATCCAGGTATTTTATGACCGTCTCTCTCAGTACATAAGCTACTGTAATCACTGGGTGTTGCAATTTCAATGATAAATGCTACTTTTGTCTTCTTTTCATTGACTGCTATACCTGGTTTTCTCACATATTATTGGTAATGGGTAATTCCACCTGATGTACACATCATCATTGTGGTTCATGTTTCTAATGCTTCTCATCTCCTTCAAAACTATAATGTTTGCAGAACCCCCAGTGCAACAGTCTTGCCACATTATTATGCCTTTCAGTACACAGGCCCCATGCCATTGGGGTATCACACCCAGTAACATGATGCGTGACTGTTTCCAGTTCTGTTTTACAAAAACTGCATTTGTCTGTTTCTACCACATGTTCAATTAACTTTGTAAAGCAATGTCTATGCAGTCCACTGTCCTGTGCTACCGATATAAAGTTTAATGTTTTGGTTTAAATTCACCTCTTCTTAACCATTCAACTATATGTATGCCTTTTCCACATTTCTTGCCTTCTCATCTATTACTTCTTATATTCTTTATTGTGGCACATTCAGTTCCTTTCTGATTTTTGTCTATTTCTGGTTTGATTTCCATTCCCACTTCACACAGATATGCTTCTGCTAAACTAACCAGGGAAGTCATCTTAGACTTGATATCCTCATTTTTTAAAATTTGACTATATTTGGATGTGGTTAACTCAGCAGATATGTATGCAGTCCTACAAATGCAGATCTATATATATTTAATCAATTTTGTGAATGCCTATACCTCCTTCTGAACAAGCAATATGTAATCTTGGTGTACACTGTTTTTCATACATCATTTGATAAGAGTGAAGCATTTTTTTTGTTTTCCTGTCCAAATGATCCAATACCTTTTGGGGTTGATTAATCACGCCTAAATTGTAAGTTAAAACAGGAAGAACAAATTGGTTTATAGCTTGGACTTTATTCCTAGATGTCAGGACTGTTTTCTTTATTAATTTTAGGCTTCTAAAAACTTTTTTTCCATTTGCTCATGTTTTGACAATTTTTAATTAAATCCCAAATATTTATGGACTTCATCCTGCTCAAGTTCCTTTATATCACATTCCTATGTTAGACTGATATATATATATATATTTTTGGTGCTGCAGCTTTCCTGCATTAAATGTCACTTTTGCACATTTATCAAGACAAAATGACATTCTTATATCACCTGTGAAAGTTTTGACCACTTGCAGTTGGGGTTTCAGCTCCTCATCTGGTGAACTGAAGACTCCAGAGAATCTTCATGTGGCAAGTGATCAGATGATTCCCGTTCCACCTTTTTCTCCCTGATTTGGGACTCATTGTTCCATCATGCTGTGATATTACCAGAGCTGGATTTTTCTACACTAAATCCTTCATTTCACTGGTAATTCATAACTTCAATTTCCTTTAGTTTAACTTCTCCATTACTTCTCTGATTTATCCCTTTTTCTTACTTTTTGTGTTGTGAAACTTTTCATAACCAGATGTGTTTTCCTGTGTTTCCCTTCAAATATCTTTAGTGCTGCTTTTTTGTATTTATTAGTTTTGCTTTTTCCTTTTCATAAATATTGCACCATATTAATATCATTTTCTTTCCCACATCCATATTTCTGCTTCAGAAGTCTCCCACTCTACCTGTTTTTCCTTATTTTGCCAACTCATTGTTCCATCTTGCTGTGGCATAACCTGTGTTAGACTCTCTACACTTAATCCTTAACTTTGCATATACCCATAACTTCAACTTCTATTTGTTTAACTTGCACTTTACTAGCCTTCTATTCTGCTTTCCCCCTTCCTGATCTTATTCTTTGTATTGTGAAATTTGCCATATATTGGTGCCTTTGCCTATATTTCTCTTCAAATATCTTCTGAGCTGTTTTTTGTATTGATTAGTTTGGCTTTCTCCATTGCATATATATTGCACCATATCTGACCTTTCTTTCTTTCTCATGTTCATGTTTCTTTTTTATACCTTTCAAAAATATGAAGATTTTGTTCTTTATATTTTTGCACTTCCTCTGTCACTTTCTCCAAATGGCCCAATATTTCTTGGTCTATATAATGCTTTTCATGGTTCTGTCATATTAATGAACACAAATTTGCATCTGAAGTTTTTGACAGTTTTCCTTGTGCAAGTATTTTTCTTTGCTCTAATTTTTAACAATCTTTTTGCATATCCTAGATCTGGAAATTCTGGGCTTCTTGCATAGTAGTAACCATGCATAATGTCTTCCTTATCCTCAATAGTCCACTGTATCATCTTTTCAGCTCTTTAATTCCTGTCAGTTCTTTAGGTTTTTGGGCACTACTACTTTCATCTACAATGGGGGGGGGGGCAATTCTGGCCTAAACCCACTGTAGGAATGTTTCTGTGTTTTGAGGACTCAGCTCTGTCATTTTTTTTCAGTCCTGACACTAGTGTGCATACCAAAATTGGGCAGATTTTTTTAAACTGGGACTTGTTCACCCAGCTGTCCTTTTTATTTTTTTAACTTACTTCTATCTGTGACGCATGCTATGTAAAATACAATCTATATACTGGTGTCTTCTTGGTGAGATAGGACTAAAACAGGGTCCACACCTTGAAGGTACTTACCAAGACTTTGGGATGAATTTGATTCCAGCAATACTACTCTCCTTTCCTTGATGATTTTTATCATCTTTCCATTCGGACCCCAAATTGAGAAGAATAATGGACCCAATATTAGGTTATATTGATATACATCTGTTTCTTTTCACCATCACTATGTCAGACTCATCAAAAGTCATTGTATTTTACATAGAAATATTCTGATCACTGAGTACTTAAGAAAAATCTACAGTTTTACTGCATGAAACAACAAAAATAACTGTGAGGATATTAGATATTGGTATCTGTGATAGCATGATTGGCTGAAGTTTTGTGAATACTTATGGATGGTTGTAGGTTGCCTTGTGTTATTAATGCCAGCATGACTACCTATAATTTTATGAACGAGTTTATGTTTTTGATTGTTACTTTGATTTACGTGGGATGTTTGGGTTGATCAGTGTTCTGGTTGACCAAATGTACATATTTTTAAAAAATAATTCTGAATGTAGGTTATGCCAGTCAGCTGATCTAGATGTGATGTGACTATGTGCCAGAGCTGAAAGGAATAGAATCTCCACAGCAGCAGTTTTGTTTACTTTCTGAAATCTGATATGAGAGAAAAGAATTCTCATAACAGCTTTCTGTGACTTTTCTGCTATATAAGCAGGTTCTTAGTCAGTTAGTTGTTGCTGTTGTTTCCAGAGTGGTCCAGTAGTCAGTTGTTGTTTTCCATATCAGTAATCACTCAGAGTTTTCCAGAGCTGTTCAGCAGAAATAGCAGGAGATGCTATTCCACTCACTGAGGACCAGACAACAGCCTGAACAGTGGACATAAATTCTTATTTTTCCCTTGCAGAAGTAAGAGTATCATTTTGCTTAATTAGATTAGACAGGGACAGTTAATCCTTAGACAGTTAGGTAACTACAGTTAGAGTTTTTCTACAATCAGTGTGAAACATATCATAGTGTTATTTTCATAATTCCTGTGTGAAACTCCGTGGTTTATTAGAATCAGTATTCAGTGTATACATGTTTTAAATCATTTTATTTATTATTAAATATTTTACTACCTTTTATTGTGGCTGGTTATTTAGAAAGTACTTTTAGTAACCTTAGAGTTTATGCTTATTGTGATAACACCAGGTCCACTCCAAAAAGCTTTACTGCTCGGATTACATGCTACCGTTTATATCAATATTTATTTACCCAATATAATTGAACACCCATCTTGAAGGGTATTGTGGTATTTGACTGGTGGCAGCCATTACCTTGTTATTTGGGAAACAGGGCATAGCAGGTAAATCTGTGCCAGTCTTTCCCACGAGTGTTTGTGTGTGTGAATATCAAATAATTAAGAGCGAGTGTGTGTCAGAATCCTAGAATGGGACACAGTGTTGTGCAGAGGTTAATGTGAAGACTCATTTGGGGATTTGGAGTGAAGCATATAGTCCAGTCCCAGGTTTGGAGCCTGTTTCTGGTGTACTCTTAGGGGAAATTGTGTATTTCTATCCCTTCTTTCAGTGATGCTCCCTTACTCGAGACAGTGATGAGGGCTGAGGCTCCTTAGTTACAGCCAGGGGTTTAAGTGGGGTTGTTACAATAACAAGTTATAAGGTAAAAAGCAATAATTCTTATCAAGTTGCAGATACTGGTATAGAGTTGGAATACTTCTAATGTTTGAACTTTTCAGTTTGCAGTCCAATGTTTAAAACTGATGCCATGTGGAAGTATACAAGTCATAACAGAGAAGATATTTTGCATTTTTATATTACCGCTGAGACTTGTTACTATGAAAGTATGTCTTTCACAGGGAACTACCTTGTTCATGAAGTCCATGGCATCAAACAATGCATTTGGATCTGCTGTTTTGTACATGGCTAATTCCAAGCAAGTGTGAGCTGCAGTCCTGCAAATGAACTCAACCTATATCATCCCTATGTGCACTAACAGCAGATAACTAACTTCCTCTTGCATTATTTCTGAGGGACACTAAAGATAGAAACAACCACAAAAATATCTTTCAAAATGGCTCTCTGTTCAGCCCAAATCTGTACCTATAGAATACTTGCCAGGCATCCATTTGTTCCTCCAGTTTATCCAGTTACAAAGTGCAAAACTACATATAAATCCTTGGTAAATTGGGATTCCTCACACAATACTTGCCTCTTTTGGTCCAAATATGAGCAAGACATACCAACACAACCCTTCATATTGAAGCTTAACTAAACAATGATTGAAATTTCAGAATAAGAGGAAAGAATAAAATACAGTTTAGGGCCACCAAGTAATGTTTGTGGTCCCGTACATTTGTAGTACAGCACTCAGACTTTAAATACAATTAAACATTTATCATCATGACTATTTAATAATGGGGAATCCCTAATTAACAACTATTCAACATGTCAGTGATGCATTAGTTAATAATACCATAGCTGTCACACACACACTTAAAAGATCAAATAAGCTGCTATACCAAAGCTGACCCTTGTTGTATAAGGGTCTATATTCTGAATGCGAAAAACCATATGAGCGAATATGAAGACATCGACATGTATTGTGCGAAGTATGGAAATCCTGAACATACAAAACCGCGAATTCTGAAATGTCGATTTGTTTTGGTTGGCCCTTCTGCGGTATAGCTCCGTAAGATGTGTGCGATAGGATTTTAGTGTTAAGATTTGGGTTAAGGTAAGTGTATAGATAGGCAATGTATGTAAGGTTTAGTGTAGTGTTAGAAGTAGGGTTATTTTAAGTGTATGTATGTGTATTATTTATTTTGTTTGGGTGTATGTCTGTCGGGGACGTGTGAGGTAGTTACGGACCTTAGGGTTAGGGAGAGGTTAAGGATAGTGCATAATTAGTTGTGTATGTGGGGTTTAGTGTAGGGTTAGAGGTAGGGTTTTGGTGCTTTACCTTAGGTTAGAAGTAGGGTTTGGTTTAGTGTATGTATGTGGTTTATTTATTTTCTTTGGCTAGGTAGTATGTAGCGGGTGGTGGGTTTGGCCGACTATGACAGTTCGATATTTTTTTTACACGGTTTAGTGCATTCGGGATTTTCGCGGTTCGCAGTATAGGTGTCGACGTTTAGGTATTCGGGAATAGGGTTTTTCGCTTTGGTAATATAGACCCGTTGTATAAGGTACTAACACAGAAGGGGGGGTTTTCGGTCACTTTCCCGCAGACCTAGTACACCCTCACCCACATCGGAATTTTACTTTTTTTTCACAGTGAAAATATCTTGATTATCCTGTGCAAAACCTTATGTTCAAAGTCTTTCTTGAATTAGTTCAGAATTTTCTCAGTAATTCTGTAAAGCCACAAAGCAGAAAATGTCAACAGCACTGTAAATTAAGAACCGTAAAAAACTCCTTATCTCCTAAACTGCAAATGCAGAACACATTACAAAGCATTTTGTACCTCATATCGTTGCCCCAGTTGGTTAACAAGAGATGTTATAACTGCACATGCAAAGCACTTCTTTTTTCAATTACACTGCCATTTAGATCAAAAGCTGCAAATAATGCATATATTTTGCCGGCAGTGTGCACTGGGGTCTCATCTGGTTGTGTGCAGTTTTACAAGTGCACAGTTTACAGGAATGCTTTTATTTTTATAACTAAACAATTGAATAGATGATGAGTAATACACTAGAAAACATTAAACATTTTATGGATGCTGTTAATATTACCTTAGACTTAAGTATAAAGATAATGCAGGTACAATTCTCCATTATAAGTATGTAAACAAGAGCATGAGGCTGGAAAATAATGGCATTTTTGTTCAGTCACTTTAAAAAAAGATTAGTGTTTGCGTATGTATATATGCACTTGTGTGTATATATATATATATATATATATATATATATATATATATATATATATATATATATATATATATATATTGTATCTATATCTATATATATACACACACACACACACACACAGTCAAATGAAAAGACGACTGAATGGATTTTCAGCTGTTGTAACTGAGCAAAAACAATAAGGTCAATTGCCAGTATTTCTGATTGGGTATAATTCCAATCCGAAGTTTAGTCAAAGCTGAACTTTATTTGGGGTTAATCAGAGTCTCCTTAATTAATGGCAGGTATGTACCCAAGAAGACAGAATATTATAATTAAATCAAAAGGTGCTTCAACAAAGTATTATTTTAAGGGTGTGCACACTTAAGCAACCAGCTTATTGTACATTTTTTTATTTTTTTATATTTTTTCCACTAACAGATTTGTTTGTTTTTCAATTGAATTGTCCAGGTTATAGGTCACATTAAATGTGGGAAAAGCTTTGAAATGATTATTATGGTCTCATTTTTGATCACAAAAACCTGACATTTTAACAGGGGTGTGTAAACTTTTTATATTCACTGTAAGGCATCCTCAGATCTAGAAGAATCTCTTGCACATACATAAAACAAACACCGCCAGAAACCCTGGATCCAAGGAACTGAATTTTCCCTGCGACATAAACAGAACACGTTGGAGAAACTAATAAGTGTCTCAGCATTCCCTGTACTATGGAATAAACTCCCCATCTACATGAAACAAAGTTCATCCCTGCCACTATTCAAATAAAACCTTCATCACTGCATGGAAAATTTTAAATGAACCCCCTATCTGGCCCCAATTAATCCCAGCTACCACACGCCCCCTCATAACTCTTAGCTACCACTTTACTAACATATCCCACCATACAGATGTCCAAGAAACTCAGAGACATAAGGTTGAGTTGCACGGCTAGGCTTGTAAAGACCCTGGTGGTCATTAGCCTTGTATAAACCTACGAAATTATGTTCACCACCTGCACATTGTAAGATATTGTGATTTGATTTCTGTTAAAGATTGCTAGCATTGATCTTATTTTGGAAGATCAGGCCTTTATGTTCTATGGGAATAGACTATTTCATACAATAGACACTTGTCTTAGCTGCATTACTTGCTCACACAAGTGAAGAATGCGGGTCATTTTCAGTATGGTTTTCTAGTCTGTTATCCTGGTTTAATGATTCACTGCCAAATGAGCAGTGTTTCCCCCAAAAAGTCTGTGTTCTATTTGCACTGAAAAACTATTGTGATGTGAACTTTTACACAGAAGATCACTGTACCATTTCCTAAATTAACCTTATGTAATTGAATCTCCTGGTTTTGAAGTTTATACTTGGCTCCTGATTATACCGGTTTCTTAATCTTCTGCTGTGTTTCACAGTATGTGTGCAGAGGTGTGTGCTGCATCCCAGAGAGCATTTACCTCTTTCAGAAATCTCTGCTACTTTTCCAACACAGCCTGCCTACCTGCTTCTGCTTGCTTACAGGATGACTAATGGAACAAAAGACTGATCCTGGTTTAGGAATAGTAGTTGTTGTAAAGTCCATTGTGATGCCAATAGCCATGAGACACCAGTGAAACTTCTGGTCTAGGAGGATTTGAAGACATACATTATTGTTTTGAGCAGATCACCATACAGGAGTGGTTTGTCTTAGCTGACTGGCTCATACAGCTGACACAGGATCATATCTGTGCATTCATGGACATGAAAGAGACAAGCTACAAGGACTACGACAAACTAATGAAAGCAATGCCTGCTTGCTTCAGCTGAACTCACAGTGGACATCCAACCCTGGACATTTGATGAGAAGACAATATTCTTCAAAAGTAGAATAGTAAAATTCCAGTTATCCAATTTAAAACATATATTGTCTTTACGGCTGGACCAAGAGGGCCACAGTAGTAAAGAAACAATGATAGAAATGTTAGCAACTGAAATTTTAAACAGTCATTAACTTATTATGATTAAAAGACAGGTGTGTAAACCTGACCCAAAAGACTCTGAAAGTTTTGTTTCACAACATAAAATTATTTCTGCCAACACAAGCTTGTATAACAATCACTCAACCAGAGTAATACAAAAATCAGTTAACAGTGGGGTTCATAGGTTGGTACTAGGCTATCGGCCCAAGGGCCTAAGTAAGCCTAGCCAACAAGGATGTTCTTTGTGTTTCACTGTTGCAGTCGTTACGTTTGGGTAATCTGCTGGCAGGTTGCCCTCAGTCGGCCTGATTAACAAAGTCTTGGGTCCTGCGTCGGTTGCTGTCCCTTCTTCCATGACATCAGGTCGTCAGGGGTATAAAACATCCAGAAGACACCATTACATCAGTCTTTCTTGCTGTGTGGTGCCCGAAGCAGAAGCAGTTCACAAGTGCTGGTCGGCTGACTCCTGAAATTTTCGTTTTCAAGTTTCAGAACCAAAGTCTTCAACTTAATGCCAAGTACCCCCACTGGGGAAACTTTTTCTTGTTCCTTACTGATGTCAGTAAAAGTTAATAATTGCATTACTTGTGGAAAGCAAATACCTCATAAAGACTTTCATTTGTACTGTATTCCTTGCCTAGGCCCTGACCACGACATACCTTGCTGTCGGTTTTGTGCTTTATTTAATCAGCGCACTATCCATCGTCAGTACATTTTTGCCTCTAAATATTTTGGTTCTCGGTTTAATTATCCAGAAATGTCATCTGTTAGCCATCCAACTACCGAGATTCCAAAAAAACGCAAATATAAAGACAGACCGTCGAGGTCCAAAACCTCTGACGATGCTTCTCCTAAGCCAGTCGCCAGTACGTTGGTACTCAGTGATGCTCTTCGCAGCCTCTGATACTCACTACTTCTGACTCGCAGGTCTCTACTGAGACCCATTCGGAGTCTGGTATGCCATGAGATGCTTCACCTATGGAACCCACGGATGTCTCTACCTTGGATGGGTCCGGAGCCACTGTGCAGGCACCAGCTTCTGAGAATGTATTCAGGCCTACTGACTTGCATATTAAACCGACTCCACCTTCAATACTAAGGCCTAAATCTCAATCTATGTCTAAAAAAATGATGCCCAGGCCACATGATCAGGCCCCTATGTGTAAAAAACAAATAATCAAAATGGCTGAAGATCTAATTACTCTAATCAGGGGTAGTCAACCCCCCCCCCTCTTCTAAGAGGACTAGGGCTGAGCTTGACTATGAATCTTCTGATCAGGACTGTCCATACCTACTTATGAGGATTCTGATGCAGAGGATTCCATTCCCTCTGCCCCCCACCCCCTCCGAGGACTTTTCTTTTGGGAAAACTTTACATACCTTAAGGCAGCATTTCCACTGGGAAAGTCAGGAATTTTCTGATTCAAAAAAGAGGCTTAGGGATTTCCTCCTTCTACCTCAGCATAGGCCTTTGGCTATACCTCCTGTACTAGACAATGTTGATGTGTTTTCGGAATCCAGTATGGCCCCTGATTCCCTGCCATTGGCTCATAGTAAACCTGACAGATACTACAGGGTTCCAGAGTCCCACAAGTTCCTTTTCAAAAATCCTGTTGCAGATCCAGAAATCATTTCTCAGAGGCCCAAGGGCATTAAGGCTTCTACTGCTACAAATCCTACCCCTTCTGATAGAGACTCCAGGGCGCTGGATAGATGGGGTAAAAAGGTTTATACTACTGCAACCTTGGCAATCAGGGCTTTAAACTGCCAATTTCATATGTTAAAATATCAACAGCATATTACTGGACTGCTTAAACAGAAAATTATGTTGATTTCTGACTGTGTGGAAAATAAAGATTTACAGGATTTATTGCATTCTGCTGAACAAGTTGGAAAACATACTTTGCAATGTAGTTTTGATTCTTTAGAGGTCTCTTGCAGGGCTGCTGTTACTGGGTCTGTGCTTAGAAGGCATGCTTGGCTTAAAGAGCAATCTCTGTCTGATCATGTTAAAGCGAAATTGTTGGATGCTCCTTTAAATCAGGAACACCAGTTTGGCAATAAGGCTGAAGAAGTTCTAAAAAAGATGGACGATAAAGCTAAATCTATGCAAACTGTAAAAAATTTCTTACAAGTGCTACCTCCAAGATTTAGTAGCCACTGGCCTACTAAGAATTGGTCCTTTCCAGCTCCTTCCAGATCCTCTCAAGCCAAACCCAGACACACCAAAAGCACCAGGTTTCAGTCCCAGGGGACTCTCAGAACTAAGCAATGGGGGGGCCTCCACTTCCAAATCTGGAAATAACAAGACACCCCCCTATGGTAAACAGTCTCAATGACTTTCCTTTAAAATTACCAAGCACTTGCGTTTTAGTTGCTCCTTTGGGGGGGAAAGATTGCTCTTCATGCAAAAAAATGGGAACTCATAACCCAGGACAAATGGGTTTTAAATATAGTGTCCCAGGGATACAGATTTCATTTCCACACGTTGCCAACACCAAACGGGTGGCTAGACCTGCCCGCAAATCAGTGGGCAGAGGCTCAAAAACAAGTACTTTCCCTCTTAAACATGGGGGATATTCAACCGGTACCAGAAGAGAAAAAGGAACAAGGTTTCTATTCCTGGTACCCAGAAAAGACAAATCATGGCATCGAAGTCTGGACCCGTCTACTCTAAACACCTTTCGGGACATTCCAAAATTCAAGATGCTGACTCGTCACCAATTACTTCCTATGCTAGGCAAAGATGCCTGGTTGGCAACTAGATTTAAAAGAAGCATACCTGTGGATCCCAATCAGGGAATCTTGCAGAAGATACCTACACTTCAAAGCATGCTACTTGCATTATCAGTTCTCTGCACTGCCCTTCAGCTTGTCTACTGCACCCAGGGTATTCACAAAGTGCCTGGCTCCAGTAATTGCATTTTGCAGGCAAAGAAATATTCAAATATATCCATACCTGGACGATTGTCTAATTCAGGCAGAAAACCAGGGCATACTTCTAAATCAACTGGCGTTTGTAAAATAGGTTCTAACTTGTCTGGGGTACACCATAAATGAAAAGAAATCACAAGTGGCACCCTCTCAACAGATTACATTCCTGGGTGCAAGCTTGAATACAACTGCCCAGATGGCTTTCCTCTTGCCAGAGAAGCAAATTCATTTGGTAACTTATTTCAAACAAGTGGCCACAAAAACCCTGCTATCTGCAAGACAAATACTGCAAGCCTTGGGGTTCATGGCCTCCTGCATTCTTCTAATTCCATATGCAAGACTGCATATGAGGAAACTACAGTGGTACTTAAAAAGTCTATGGAGCCAACATTGTCACAGACTGGAAACAATGATTCCTCTTATACCTTGCCTACACCTTGGGTTCCTATCGTGGGCAGAGGCCTGCCACCAAAACAAGGAACTGCCATTCACACTACCCCCTGCCGCCCAAACTATAACTACAGATGCATCAGACTATGCATGGGGGGCTCACTGGCAGGGAAGTGCATTCAGGGCAAATGGAACCCAAATCAAATGCACCTACATATCAATCAAAAAGAAACGTTAGCTGTACAGAATGCTCCGACAGCCTTCAAGGACTACATTCTTCCAGGACAACTAATGGTAAGGATGGACAGCACCACGGTTATGTGGTACATAAACAAGCAGGGGGGGGGGTGCACATTCCTACCCCCTCTGCAGACTAGCCATGGCATTGTGGAACACAGCCTTGAGCTACCAAGTGCAACTACAAGCTCAATTCCTGTCAGGAAAATTGAATACACTGACAGACGGACTAAGCAGAAATCTCATGGACCCACATGAGTGGAAACTGGAACTATGGATTTTCAACATGTTGACAAGCAAATGGGGCAGCGCAGACACCGATCTATTTGCCTCCCCCCAGAACTACCAGTTGGACAAATTTTTCACAAGGACTCCCAACAAAAAAGCCTGTAAAGTGGATGCTCTGTCCTTCAGCTGGAAAAAACTTTCAGTCTACGCCTTTCCCCCACTGCCTCTGCTCTCCAAAGTTCTGCTAAAAGTCAAACAGGACAAACCAAGAATGATTTTGATTGCTCCAGACTGGCCATGCCAACACTGGTACCCACTCCTGTGCAGTGTGTCACATCTCCATGGCACCTGCCTCAGACACCTTCCTTGCTGTCTCAGCAGGAGAACCAAATTCTGCACCCTCAGCTTCCAACATTGAACCTTACAGCCTGGCTAATCACTTAAATTCACCCTTAGCATCCCTCAGCAAACGTGTGATGGATGTCATCTTGGAGGCGAGAAGAGCTAGTACTAGAAAATCTTATGCTGACAAATGGAAAAGATTCTGTGCCTGGAGCCAGTCTTTAGGGATGAGCACAGCAGCACCTAATTTACCTCAGATTTTGCAATACTTAACTGAGATGCTTCACAAGGGCCTGTCTTTTCCCTCTATTAAAATCCACGCTTCAGCAATTTCAGCTCACTATAACACAGAAACACCCCTCTTTTCTCATCCCCTGCTCAAGCAGTATCTCAGAGGGGCAAAGAAGTTGTGACCACCCAGGAGAGCTCCTACCCTGCCTGGGACCTTAACTTTGTTTTGGAGAACTCAATCTACCTTCTTTTGAGCCAGCTGCTACTGCAGACTTAAAATTTATTGCTTGGAAAAAAGCCTTCCTTTTACCAATCACTTCAACTAGAAGGATATCTGAATTACAGGCCCTTATGGCAGTGGAGCCTTTCTTCATCTTTCATGCAGACAGGGTATCTCGGAGAACTAATCCATTCTTCTTGCCCAAGGTGGTTTCCAGTGTGGCTCTTAATCAGTCCATTCATTTGCCAACCTTCTTTCCCAATCCACGCAACAAAGGGGAACGGATTCTGCATTCCTTGGATGTGCACAGACAACTTAGATTCTACTGGGACAGAACTAAAGTTAGAAGAAAATGTGAACAATTGCTAGTAGCATTTATTGCTGCGGCAGAGGAGAAGGCTATTTCAAAACAAAGCATTTCTAAATGGATAAGCCATTGCATTCATTTCTGCTATAAGCACCATGGAAAACCTATCCCCCAGGGGATAAGATCTCACTCCACCAGGGCTGCATCTACTTCTGCAGCCTTTCTCAGAGATGTTCCTACCAGGGATATTCTAGAAGCTGCTACCTGGAGTTCTGTACATACTTTCACCAAGCATTATCATTTACCAATTTTCTCTAAATCCAGAGCTGGCTTTGCCACTGCTGTCTTGCAGGGCCTTATAGCGGGTCCTAATGCTGTATAAATTTCTCCTCCCAACCATAGCTTTGGGAATCTACCCAAATGTAATGACTGCAACAGTGAAACACGAAGAACATCGTACAGTTGTGTACACTTACATAAATGTAGATGTTCGAGTGTATTCACTGTTGCAGTCCTGGTTACCCTCCCTCCAGCCCTCTGTTTTTCTCTGACTATACCTCTACTTTCTTTTATTATGCTTAAAAGCCTTTTTGGTGTATTTGCTTTTGGGTAGAGGTATATTTTTGTGTTTTTAATTTTATTTGCTCCCCATTTGGGGGGCACCTGACAGCAGGGGCAAGAAAAACTGATGTAATGGTGTCAGCTGCATGCTTTATACCCCTGACTACCTGCGTCATGGAAGAAGGGACAGCAACTGATGCAGGACCCAAGACTTTGTTAATCAGGCCGACTGAGGGCAACCTGCCAGCAGATTACCCAAATGTAATGACTGCAACAGTGAATACACTCAAACATCTACATTTATGGTCAGTGTACACAACTGTATTTTCCCTGGCTTACGCCACCCGAGAAAGTTAATTTCCTGTGCCTCTGTCGAGCAGAGCCACAGAAGTGATACCCGGGGTGTATTTCCTATTTCCCATCCAATCATCAAGATTTTTCTTGAAGAGTGCTAATGAGGAACTTTGCTTGACATAGATGGGTAGCTTGTTCCAGAGTATAGGAAGTCTCTGGGACAGAAATCTATCCCTCCAGCATTTCCTGTTTATTGTGGTGTCAAGGTTTTGGTCCCTAGAGTGTGTAGCTCGGAGGGATTGGGATTGCTTTAGGTGTAGCATGTCCAACAGTTCTGGGTTTAACATAGTGTTATATGTTAGGCAGAGATCTCCTTAGAGTAGGCGATATGCTAAAGAGTAAAGCTGGAGTTTTTTTTGAGATGGTCAGTGTAGAGCATCTGTTTGAGGCCAGTAATCTTCTTTGTGTGGTACTTCTGTGCCCTTTCCAGCTGCTGCAGATGTCTTGTGAGGTACATTTCAAAAGGGGCGTTGTACTCTATAATGGGTCTAATGAGTGCCGAGTAGCGGGGAACAATGAACTCTTTTTTCCTGGATGAGAACCCTTTTGTGATGAGGTGTGCCGCATAGAAGGATTTCCTGACTACTGTGGCAATGTGATTATTTTTATTTTATTTATTTTTATTTTACATTTGTTGACCGGGCTAGTCTGGCTGGATACATGTCCATTTTCAGCAGAGGCCCGAGGAGAAAAGCTCCACTATATACTGGTACATTACATAAAATACATCACTGTAAGATACAACTTATAAGGATCAAAGAACTAATTGAATGTAGTATATTGACAATACAGAAGCATTTTTACAGAAATGTACAGTTCTTAAATTACATCATTTTTACAGAAATGTAAAATACTTAAAATACTAAATACTGTGTAGAATTCCTAATCCCATATTATTAGCAAAAGCAGGAGTAGTAATTTTGAAAAGAAAGAAAGAGGTAGCACATACAAAGGTCTATACTATATAGTATTAACGGTTATGATAATACATTTGTGCCAGGGCACCAGTTTTAAGAAATAGAATTGCACAGCAGGGAGCAAAGTGTAGGTTTAAGTGAGAGGGTAGATGACAGGATGCAGAGGTGTATTGAGTAAAGAGAAGAGATGTTATAGGAAAAGTAATATCTAAGTGGATATAAGGTGAGCTACAGAGGAGAAGTGATACAAGTAGTAGAGACAAGTAGAGAAGTGATGGAGAGAGCTGTAAAGAGAGTTGGGTACTGAAGTCAGTCAGGATTAGAGCAAGGGCTTAGCCAGTTGGATTTGAAATGGTACCTTAGTTGTTTCTTGAAAAGTTTTGATGACCCTAGGGAGGTCAGTTCTATGGGAAGTTTATTCCAGTAAGAGCCAACGACATTTGTAAACAAGGAGTCACCAGCTTTATTGTGTGATTTGAGAGTAATGACTAGCAGTTTGTTTGCTGAGCGGAGGGAAGGAAGATTCCTGTTAAGGGTGACAAAGTTATTAAGTATCGGTGTATTATTTGGGTAATGGAGAATTTTATAGGTGATAACTAACTGGTGGAGGAGAATCAGATTTTGAAGTTCAAGCCAGCCGAGTTTTTTGAGATTAACACAATGATGGGTACGAAATGGGAACCTGTGGTAAATCTGGCAATGCTATGGTAGGTTGTGGCAAGTTTCTGAAGATTTGATTTTGAAAGGTTGATAAAGGATGGGGAGGCATACAATAATGTAGAGATGAGATGAGTTTGGGCTAGAGACACCCTGCTAGTTGGTGTAAGAAAGGGCTTAAGTCTATAGAGGGCACCTATCTTTTTATTAACAGCTTTGATGGTTAGGTCAATGTGGCAATCAAAGTTCAGTTGATTATCTATTGTAAAGCCTAGTAGTTTAGTGGAATAATCAGGTGTAATGATAGTGCCATTGTCAGACACAATAGAGAAGGAGAAGGGGGCAGACTTAAGGGTAGGTGAGAAAAGTAATAATTTGTTTTTTTTGGGATTGAGGAGGAGACAGATATGTTGGAACCATTTTTCTGCTGCTGTAAAGACGTTTTGGGTGGAAGAATGGAGTTCAGCTGGAGATCCAGCAGAACAGATGAGATTATCAAAGGAGAAACTACTGTCCACCTGGGTCCCAAGGTCTCTCATCACACATTCGGCATTAAGTAGACTGCCGTTTATGTGGTAGTGCATGGGTACAGAGTTTTTAACAAAGGGGATGACAATGCACTTTTTGGCATTGAGCTTGAGGCCATGCCACTGACACCAGGCATCTGTCTCAGTGAGGCCCTTCTGTAGGATGTCCACATCATTTGGGGACTCGACTAGTTTGCAGTCATCTGCGAACTTCATTATCCAGAGGCCTTCTGTGTTAGCCTGTACTTCAGAGAAGTAAATACCAAACAGGAGAGGTCCCAGGACTGAACGCTGTGGTACTCCACTTGTCACTGGTTTGAAGTCAGATTTGGAGTCTGCAACTTTTACAGTGTGGGTTCTGTCAGTGAGCCAGTTGGCAACCCATCTTGTGATGTAGGGATTTATACCTAGTTTAGTGAGTTTAGATATAATTCCAGAATGGAGGATGGTGTCAAAAGCCTTGGCGAGGTCAAGATAGGCTGTGTTAACCACCTTTCCCTCGTCTATGACTTTGGTGACTGCCTCAAAGAAGTTGATCAGGTTCAAGAAGGCATGATCTGCCTTTCACAAACCTGAATTGGGTGGGGTCCAGAGTTTGGAGGTTACCAATGTCTTTGTTTATGAGTTCCATGATGATACATTCCATGGCCTTGCAGACCAGGCTTGTCAGGCTAATAGGGTGATAGTTCCCAGGATCAGTGGTGGCTCCCCCTTTGTGGAGCAGGATAACTGTTGCTGTGCGCCATTTAGTGGGCACAAAGACTGACGTGAGACTATGATTGAATATGGTGCTTAGGTGGAGAGCTAGTTCATTCTGAAGTTCGTATACAACTCAGCCTGGGATATTGTCCGGTCCCATGGATGCTGTGTTTTTAGTTTTAGAGTGCAGCTTTTGCCTGCATAGTTGTGATTACTGGGACTCTGCATTCTTCCTGTATAGATATGGGCCCTTTAGGGGGTGAGGGGGGGGGGTAAAATTAGCACTGAACCTATCTGCCAGGATGTTAGCAATATCAGTTGGTTCTGAAATTTTTGTGCCATTGTGCTGTAAGAAAGAGCAGATCTGGGTATTGCCATTGAGATTCTTGACATAGCTATAGAATGCTTTGTGGTTGCCCTTAGAATCAGTGGTGATTTTGTTTTCGTAGCTAGCTTTGGAGGATCTTATAAGGGATCTCAGCTTCTTACTGAGGCTGACCAGGGAGCTCCTCCCACTCAAGGGATTTTTGCAACAGTATCTTCCTTCTGTTGTAGAGTTTCTTTATGGCAGGGGACCACCAGATTGGCTTCCTTTTTTTGGAGGATAGCGTCTGGGTTCTGTTTGGGATAGCACGGTCCATGCACTCGTCTAAGTGCTCTTATAGTGTATTTGTGTACGATTCAGCAGTTGTAACTGTATTGTCCATCTGCATGGGTGTCATGAAGTTCACCACTTCTGCCTTAAAAAGCATGAAGTTGGCTTTGGAGAAATTTTTTACCTTGGTTTCTTTAATGGTGGGGGGGGGGGGGGGGAACGCAGATATCTAAGGTGATTAGCTTATGATCGGATCTGACCAATGAGGAGTTGACTTGAGGTGTGGAACACCGGTCACTCATGTTGGTAATGACTAGGTCTAGGATATTGTTGCCCCTGGTGGGGGTGTGGATAAGTTGATCCAGGGCACTGGAATTTATGAATTCCAGAAAGCGTTGAGGAAAGGAGTTGGTACACAAGTAGTTTTCCCAGTTAATGGTGGGGTAGTTGAAATCACCCATTAGGGTGTTTGGTTGAACCCAAATATTTTCCAGTATATCAAGAAATGAGGAGTGGGAATACTGGGGCATGGTGGGGGATCTGTAGTAAGCTACAATTTGGATTACAGTTTTGCCCAGAGTTAGTTGCACTTGCATAACCTTGGATGCATTATGCTGTGCAACTAGCCTGGAGGTGTGGATATCCTTAATGAATATGGACACACCTTTGCCTTTGGTGTTCTTATCCAGGTTGGATGGCCAAAAAGTTTGGTATGACCTATAGCCTGGTAATGCAGGGGTGCTCTCTAGAGCCTTGAACCAGGTCTCAGTCACTGCACAGATATTGATGTTCTCCATTTTAAGGAGTGCCTCGAGTGAGTGCATTTTGAGATTTAGACTTTTAGCATTGAGTAGCATTACCCTCAGTTTTTGCTTGCCTGTTCCTGTTATGGTGGTGAATTTGTCATTTGGACCTTGTGTAAAAAAGGCACTATAGGGGCGACAAAACCCTTAGCCAGTATCCGGAATCCCAGGGGTGACAGGTGCAGGCCATCTCTGGCAAAGCATCGTGGTCTGTCGACCATGTCATCCCAGGCAGACAGATACTGGATCCCCTTAGAATGACACCAGAAGCTTAGCCAATTGTTGAAGTCAATCATTTTGTCCTTGTACTGCAGTATCATTCTGGATGATGGCAGGATGCTACTCAGGGCTAGGGTCATACATGCCTAGGCTACAAGACTGGAGAGCTCTTCCATGTCTCTTCATGTAGTTCAGGCAGGTACATCTCAGGTCATTCACATCAACGTGGATAATGCTAGAGTCATATTTGTGCTTGTTGTGGGGTGACCTGAGTGTGTGTGGGTTATGTGGTGGATCCTGGCACCTGACAGGCAGCTGACAGTAACCTTCTCCTTGTTTAGCCTGGTGAGAGGGACATCAGTGTGCCTGACTATAGAGTCACCTA